>NC_068574.1:57917922-58220952 GCF_025698545.1 Gossypium raimondii
TAAGTATAACTCCTATTTTTAGTCAAATTTGAAAAATAATCTTTTAGTTAAACTCTGTTTATTTATTTCAATCAAACAACGATTAGTTTAGATTATTTTTTTATTATTTGACATATGAATTTAGCCTATAAATAGGCTCTTTTACAACCTTAGAAATAACACCCATTAGAGATTAGAACTCATAACACATTTAGAGAATTTTGTGTTTACGTTTTGAGAGTTCTTTGTTTTCGGGTTTTCGGGGTTTAGTTTTATCTCTATCTTTTATACTCTTCGTTCTTTTGCCATTATAATAAAATTATCTTTGCCCGTGATTTTTTATCCTCTTTGGAGGAGTTTTTCCATGTTAAATTTGTCTGTTCAATTTCTCAATTTATTCTGCTATTTTTGTTACTTGTTGCTTAATCGGGCCGATCCCTAACAAGTGGTATCAGAGCTAGTTCAAAGATCAGCCCATTTAGATATGGCAACAACAGGGTTTGAAATTGAGAAGTTCGATGGTGAGACAAATTTCAATCTGTGGCAAGTTCGGATGATGGCAATTCTAGTTCAATCCGGTTTGAAAAAGGTTGTTACCGGGAAAAAACCTGAGAATCTAAATAAAACAGAATGGGAAGAGCTTGATGAAAAGGCCTTGTCTGCAATCTAGTTGTGCCTCGCGAATACTGTATTGCAGGAGGTATTGATGGAGAAGACCTCATCCGCCTTGTGGAAAAGGTTAGAAACTTTTTATGCGACTAAGTCTCTAGCTAACCATTTAGTGTTGAAACAACATCTATTTACGTTTCGCATGAACGAAGGTAAGCTTCTTAGAGATCACACAGTCAATTTATTACTCTTTTAAATGATTTAAAGAACGTTGAGGTTCATATTGATGATGAAGATCAAGCTATGCTATTATTATGCTCTTTACCCCCTTCATACAAGTCTTTTAGGGAGACCCTGATTTATGGCAAAGACAAAATCTCGTTCGAAGATGTGAAGGGTCATTTGTTGAGTAGAGACAAACTCGACAATGAGCTTCATTTGGATACCAAGGCAGATAGGCAAGTTTCCATTTTAGTAGCATCAAAGAAACGAGACAAAAGGTGTCGCTATTGTAAAAAGTTAGGTCACGTCAAAGCAGATTGTTATAAACTGCGAAATAAAAGAGCTGCTGAGAGTAACGAGGAAGATGTAGCTGGTGCTAATTTGGCCGATGAAAGTGGTGATGATTTCTTGTTAGTGTCAACATGCGATAACTCCAAACTCACGTCCAAGTGGATCCTAGATTCGGGATGTTCTTTCCACATGTATCCCAATAAAAAATGGTTCTCTACATACAGTTCGGTTGAAGGTGGATTTGTGTGCATGGGAAACGATTCATCTAGTAAGGTAGTTGGTATTGGAACTGTTAAAATCAGGACACATGAAGGGACAATTAGGACACTCTCAGATGTCAGGTATGTACCTGATTTACGAAAGAATCTCATCTCCTTGCATATTTTAGACTTGAAAGGATGCAAAATCAACATCGATTCGAGCGGTATTAAAGTATCTCGTGGAGCTTTCGTTTTGTTAAAAGGTAAAAGAACTGACAGTCTTTATATTCTGGAAGGTTCTACAGTGACTGGTGAAATCGGACATCCTTCATCCGTTATAAAGTCGAAGTCAACTCGTTTGGAGCAGAGGCAACTTGGTCATAAGAGGGAAAATGTATGACTGTTTCGTTGAAGAGAGGTTCTCTTTTGGATGCAGGTTTTGAAAAGTTAAGGCACTATGTTCGTGAAAATCAGACCCGATTAGTTTTGATTTAGCAGTGTACAAGTCGAAGGCTAGAAGTCTTCTAGTTTCTAAGTACAGATTCGACTTAGTTAATTCCCTGCATAGTTCAAGATAGGCTCGTGGCGGGCTTTGGCAAAGATGGCGTTGTGGAAATGTGAGTCAAGGTGGAGATTTGTTAAGTGTGACTCCTATTTTAAGTCAAATTTGAAAAATAATCTTTTAGTTAAACTCTGTTTATTTATTTCAGTCAAACACTGATTAGTTTAGATTATTTTTTTATTATTTGACATATGAATTTAGCCTATAAATAGACTCTTTTACAACCTTAGAAATAACACCCATTAGAGATTAGAACTCATAACACAATTAGAGAATTTTGTGTTTACGTTTTGAGAGTTCTTTGTTTTCGGGTTTTTAGGGTTTAGTTTTATCTTCATCTTTTGTACTCTTCGTTCTTTTGCCGTTATAATAAAATTATATTTATCCGTGATTTTTTATCCTCTTTAGAGGAGTTTTTTCACGTTAAATTTGTGTGTTTAATTTCTCAATTTATTCCACTATTTTTATTATTTGTTGCTTAATAGGGTCGATCCTAACAAATAATTACTATCAATTTTTCAAAATCACTTTTCTATGGCACTGTTAAACTTAAATGATAATCTGGCCTTTAATCACTCTTTTTAACAGAGAGCTTATCTCTTAGCAATAGTTTGGGCAAACAAAAATAATGTATATATGAAAACGAATATTGAATTTGAATGTACAATCAATTTTTTGAACAATTAATTAAAAAGAATGTTTGAATTCAAAAATTTTAAAAATTTTGATAAAAAATGTGGAAGCGCAGACTTGTGTGATGAATAGTAATGATAATAATGATAGAAGTTGTTTTCCTGGCACAAGCAACTTATGGGATTCGTCCATTTGGTTCTATATTTCTCCGCTTCCTTGAGTGTTTAAGAGTTAAACGACAAATTATTAAGTAGAAAACACCAAACGAATTGAATTATTTTCTTAAGATGGTGTCGGTAATGTATCTGTGGATACCCATTTGAATTTTTAGAAAACTGAAAAAATAATTTATTTTTTCGATTGAATCAGCAGCAAGAAAATAAGAAAAAAGACAACTTTGAGTTTGAGTTTGGAGCTCTGAGATTTCGTTCGGTGATTTGAACGGTGAGGTGATATGTTTAAATGCGGGAAATAATATATATCGGACTAGCAACAATATGATGGAGTGAAATAGAGATTGAAGAAAGAGTAATTTGAAGCTTTGGTCATTATATTAAAGGATTTCGAGCCGATTTTTAGGAAATCTAAATCGTAGAAGTGAACAAATATTCTTCTTTTGTGCCACAATCGACACAAAAGGCTATTGTGAATGGCAACATTGACAATTATTGAGTACGGTGGCTAAAATTTTAATTAAAAAAGGAAATAAATAAAATAAAAGGAAATGAAAACAAAAAGAAAAATGTGAAAAGAAAGAAAGAAAAATAATAATAATAATAATAATAATAATAATAATAATAATAATAATAACGTGAACTATCTTAAGGTTCTCTTGTCATAACTTGAAATTGGTGTCATTTAATATAAGAATACAATTAATACATGCAGTAATGTCAAGGTAGAATTGTAGTTGTATCAAACAAAATAATCTCACGAAAATAATAATTAATTGAATAAAGGTAAACCCTAAGTTACTAATCACTCCATTTATATTTCATCTTTGGATAAATATATTAATTTGTAAATGACATCTTTGTGTAGTAATTAAATACGACAATAAGCATCGCATGTTTATTACAACAGTTGCAAATGAAATTTTGTTAAATATTAGCCTCCATTTAGGCCCATCAATATTAACATAACTTAAGTTATATGCATAAAACCCCAAAATTATAAAAATTTTATTGTTATTTAAATATATTTTTAAATTTTAAATACTTTTGTTTAAATTTTATAATTTTTAAATAGTGAACCCGTCGGATCAAAGATCATATTGATTAAATTCAATCAAATCAAGAATTGATTATTTCACCAATTCACTGGCCCAATTTACAAGATTATGTATTATGTATAATTATTATTATTATTATTATTATTATTATTATTATTATTATTATTACGTGTCACTCATCATTTGATTATGAGAAGATAAGAAAGATGAAAACAAAGTGGACCTAATAATTAACCTCACATGTGAAATGTGTTATTGATGCATCGTTGAGAGCACCAAAAATATCCTATCCCTATAAAATAACGAAAAGAATAGTAAAAGAGAATTAGGGCCAAATCTTCAGACTGGATTTGCACAACTTCTTGTTCCTCGAGATCCCGGGCATAGTCGTGCCCAAGAAAAATGGCGTACCTGAAAAAAATAAAAAAAAATAGAATTAAAAATATGGACGAATTGAGATTGTGTAACTTGAAATTGAAATTGTAAAAATAAACAGAGTCGTCAAAACAGATTCTTGGATTGAGAGATTCTAGCCTCTAGTTATCTCGATCCTCATTGGTTCAATCCTAGGCTTTTAGGTGATCCTTCTCGAACAGAATAAGCTAGTTATAGTAGAAGAGGACACCTACGACTACCAACTCTACTTAGATTTTAGACTTACGATTTAGAGGAACCTAACTCAAGCCAACCGTCACTTTTGTTGGACCGTCTTAAACTAGATCATCATTTCTTAATGGCAAATACCATGTCATTTTGTCTATTGGGCTTAACAACCACTGACACAGTAAGCTAACGAACCGACTGTGTCACCTTCCCAAAACATACAAAACGGTCGCCTTTGCACAAGATGAAAAGACTTTTGGAAGGACATAGACAAAAGCGTTAGTCCCGTAATGCGGAGAAACGATGAATTAAGCGTCAGTCCCGTAATGCGGAGAAACGATGAATACTCATTGAGAAAGCTAAGTGCAGATTTTATGCCTCATGAACCTTTTTTGAGGAATCATGACAACCTTTAGCTAGATGAGTTTAGTGGCTCATGTTTTTCGGGAAAAAAAAAAGAAATAAGTTTACTAAAATGGAATTTTATTAAATAAATAAAAAGGAACAAAAAGCTAAGAGCTTTAGAGAGAGGGAGTTTTTACAGAAAAGATTAGTGCAATTTGTGTCACGCCGTCCCCTATTTATATTACTTAGAAAACCTAGTTTTTTCCTATTTAAATTCTAAAAGATAAATAAAGATAAAAGCTGAAATTAAATCTAAATAATAATCTTAACAATAATCCTAATAGAATTCAATTTAAATAGAGTCTTGTGTTTATAAAATCTCTTATTTGAATTGTTGCCCCCAAGTCTTCCACACTTTGTATTTTTGGCACCATTTCTTTCCTATTTTGCATTTTGACCCATTTTGTTTCAAATTCACACTTTTTGCCCCCAAATTTCCTTTTGGCTTCAATTTAATCCCTACCAGATAAAAACCCATAAATAGCTCAAATTAGTAGGATTATATTCAAAATAAGTATGTAATTAATACATAAAAATATGTTATTCCAGAGTATTATCAAATTCCCCCTACTTAGCCCATGCTTGTCCTTAAGAATAGTTCCTATCTACTGTGAAATTTAGATTTTACCATGAAAGAAATATTACTCCAAAGTTTTATAAAAATTAGGCATAATGCATATGAAAAATAAAGAGAACCTTTAGCTTACTTTAAGTAAAACTGGAAAAGTATTCCAATTTAAACATACAAAAATCAAAACCGACTTGGATCATTTCATGAAAATTAGGTAATTTACTAAACTTACCAAGACACCCTATTTGTTTCCACCCTTAGTCCCCAAATGCAATTCATTATTATTACTTATTTTTCTTTTTTTTTTAATAAAATGTTGAACCTTTTGACGCAAAGACAGATGACAACCAAGCAGCCCACCCTGGTTATTCAGCCCAACACATTCCTAAAAAAATTTTGTTTAATTCCGGTTAGCAGAGTTTGTAATACCCCGAAAATTACTACAGTAATAAATTAAGATAATATTCTTGACATAGTAAAATAAGGAAATAAAGTGATAAAAAGGGTAATTTTGAGTTATGTCAACATTGGGAAGTATATTATGACATATTAATTCAAGAAAGGATTAAATTGTAAAAGTGAGAAAAATTTTATTGCCCAAGAGTAAATACTCAAAATTTGAGGGTTAAAGTGTAAATATGAAAAATTTGAAAGACCAATAGTGTAAATATTTTAAGGGTGGAATAATCTAGAAACTAAGAAAAATGGATGAATTGGGACCAAATTGACTAGGTGAAGAATTATGAGGGACTAAATCGTAATTTTACCAAATTAAGTGATGACTCAAGGATGGAATTTTAAAAGATCTAAAAGGCAAAATGGTCAATTACAAGAAAGAAAAATCTAGAAAATAATGATGATGTTGGAGATATTTTAGATTAATTAAATAAATAAATATTAGTTTATTAATATTTTAATTTAATTTTAAATGAGATTTTATTATTTTATTATTATTTTATTTAATATATATATATGGAAGGAAAGATGAAGAATTTTCATCTTCTTCCTATGCAACTAACGTATGAAGAGAAAAGAAAGAAAGAAACTTTCATTTCTTTACAATTTGACCCTTTCACCAAATACTCACCATTTTCACTTAGAAATCAAAAGAATTTCCATGTCCATCAAGAGAGAAAGATAACAAGGAGACTATGGGGAGTTATAATATCAAGTTAGGTTCAAGAAATAGAAGCTGGAGGAGAGAAAAAATCAAGTTAAAGGTTGCAACTAATAGGACAAGGTAAGAACATCAAGATTAATTCAATATATTTTTAAGTTTGTTATTATTGAAAAAGCATGAAAATGATGTTATAGTAGAGTTTTCTTAAATAAAGTCTTATGTTCTTGATATATTAGTGAAGGAAATAAGAGAAAGTGATGGAAAATATTATAGAGAAAATGAATAAGGAAGTTATAAACTTAGTAATCAATATCATGCATTAAAACAGTTTTGGACAGCAGCAGTAGTCTAACTTTGAAAAATCACCAAAAATTGTGGGAATCGAATTAGAGGATGTAAAATATGAAGTTAAATATTATTGAGTCTAGTTTATCATAGAAGAAACGGTGTAAGCAATGGAAGTATAAATCATGAGATATAATAGGTTTTGTGAGACAAGGTCAGAATGATTTCGGGTTCCGCTGTTCTAACTTTGGAAAATTATAAAAAATTGGATAAAACTAATTAGGGGTTTAAATTTATATTTTTAAAATCCTTAATTAGTATATTTTCAAGATAAATAAACTAGGACATCATTAAAATTCTGTACAATGAGATAATTAATTTTTAGTGAAGAGAGTTTGGAACAGTCAAACAGTGAAATAGGGGAAAATTTAAAGAATAAACTGTACTTATTGGTTGAACCAAAAGTTCTGAAATTTTTATGGTAAGAATATATGTGAGTCTAGTTTCAATTAAAATTAACGGATCTTAATTTGGAGCTCTGTAGCTCAAGATATAAATAATTTTGTGACTATGACTCAAGTGGACAGCTTTGAATGAACAAATAAATAAATAGTGAAATTATAGATAATGTTACATATAAGCATGTTATATACATTAAGAATGTGGAATGGAGAGGAGGAGGAGGAAAATATATGATTATTCAACTAGCATGAGTTTTCATTAAAATGGCCAATTTGCATGTTTTAGGTTCAAGGATTAAATTGAATAAAAGTAATATTTTAAGGGTAAATTGGTAAAATGTCAAAAAAGTGACCAAATTTCATGAATGAATTGTTTTATTATTTAAATTAGTAAATTGAATGAAATATTAATTTACATCAAGATTGGGTGGAAATTTGAGAAAATAGAAAATTTTCAAAATGTCCACGAATTTTGGTATTTCTACAATTTAGCTTTGGTAAGTTTGTGTGAACTGTATTCGTATAATTTTAATTGAAGTGAATTCTATTTGGTAATGAATATTATATATGTGTGTGTTTTATTATTGGAATGGAATTATTATTGGTAATATGGATATTTGATGCATTGAAATGATTATCGGACGCTCAATTGAGTTGGAAGCTTGTTGGAGATATATCATATTATCCATTGGTTCTATCGATAATTTTGGATGATTTGATTCGGTTATAATGGCATGTAGAAGTTAAATTGGTTAACGTTAACTCATTAATGTTTTAATTTTGATTGGTTATAAATACGAATGTTTGATGAAATGAAATGTTTGTAAATTAATTTGTAAACTCCAGTAATGCTCTATAACCCTATTCTGGAGATGGATACGGGTTAGGGGTGTTACAGAGTTTTACCTAACACGTTACACAACCTTTTGACGCGAAATAGGATGACAACCCAAGCACCCTACCCTGATTACTCAGTCAGTCACGTTTTAAGCTACACTCATAACCATGGAGGCATAAAAAAATTTTATTGTAATGAAATAGAATTTTAATTTTGGAGGACTAGGAAAAACAATCAAGTGTCAAAAATAAGTTTTGGCAACTCCCTAACAGTCATGAACATAAATTTAGCATACAATTGTATTAGGTGTCCTCTTTGCATTTAGACTTAATCAATTAAAAGTAAGATAGGGCTAACTCCATTAATCATAATTATTTTAGCCTAATAGAAATAAAACGTCAGAGTCGAAGTCAGAATCGTCGAACACAACTGCTAGTTGGGCCGAAAGAGCTTGTGGCCATCGACGAGTCCGGTGTCGAGAGGGGTCGGAAGCCGAAGATGGTGGTGGCGATGGTAGGTGTGAAGCAAGCGATGGGGGAAACGGTGGAGGAAAAGAAAGGGCTAACGGTGGTGGTGAAGTCGAGTGGGAAGGTGCGGTGTCACGTGGAGGAGAGGGGGACTGGGAGGGTGCAGCTTCGGCTAAGTTGACGTGTTGGGGTTTCAAAAATCAATGTCAGTGGCTGTTGACGGAAAAAGAAGGTTTGACAATGGCACGACTTCTAGTCCTAACCATGGTGGTGGGAAAAAATCGATGGTGGGGGTAAGGGAGAAAGCTAACGGCGGCTGGAGGGGTGCTTGGGTGAAAATAGGGAAAAATTTAGGGTTTGAAGGTGTAGAATAAAGGGTGTTTGGTTGTAAAATGGGTGTTTGGACGTAGGTTTTGGGTAAGTTTAAAGTAAGGTGTTTGGTTGTAGTTGCTTTATGCAGCATCTAGGGTTTTTGAGGCATAACAAATGACATGGGGCTCTCTGTCTATCTTTTGTCCCAACACGGCCCCCACATTGTTCTCGCTTACATCGCACATAATTTAAAATGGGTAGTTCTAATGTGATGCTTGTACTATAGGAGCGGAAACCAACTTCTATTTGAACGTGTCAAAAGCCTTCTTACATTTTGGGCTGAACTCAAATTTCTTATCTTTCTGCAATAATTCGTATAGTGGTTCAACTACCTTTGAGAAGTTCTTTATAAAGCGCCTGTAAAATCTTACATGGCCAATGAAAAAACATATTTCCCTTACAGTTGAGAGATATGGCAAAGAATTTATAATGTCAGTTTTGGTCTTATCAACCTCAATCCCTTTAGCTGAAACTATATGTCCTAGAATTAAACATTTATCTACCATAAAATGACACTTTTCATAATTCAAGACAAGATTAAATTCTATGCATCTACTTAAAATTATCGTGAGGTTTTTAAGGCATTCATCAAAACAGTTCCCATATACAATAAAATCATCCATAAAAACTTCGATGATGTTTTCTACATACTCAGAAAATATACTCATCATACATCTTTGGAAGGTGGCTAGTACGTTGCAAAGTCCGAATGGTATCCTTCTATACACAAATGTGTCGAATGGGCATGTAAAAGTGGTTTTTTCTTGGTGGAAGAAACCTGAGTATCCATTAAGACAGTAAAAGTAAGTTTTACCAGCTAAATGCTCAAGCATTTGATCTATAAAAGGAAGAGGGAAATGGTCTTTTCTAGTATAAGAATTCAACTTCCTATAATCAATGCAGACATGCCACCCATTTTGCACTTGGGTTGGTACCAGGTCGCCCTCATCATTTTTCTTTACTGCCATGCCTGTTTTCTTAGGCATGACCTGCACCGGACTTACCCATCTACTGTCAATAATGGGGTATATTACGTCAGCATCTAGAAGCTTAATTATTTCATTTTTACCACATCCATCATATTCGGGTTCAACCATCTTTGCACCTTCGCTTTGGTTTCATGTTTTCCTCCAAGTAGATCTTCTGTGTGCATGTCAAAAGGCTTATCCCTTTTAAGTCAGCAATGGTCGAGCCAATCATCTCTTTATGGTTTTTTAGTACCTATATCAAACTTTCCTCTTCAAGCTTAGAGAGTCTATAAAATAACCTATCCCTATAAAATAACGAAACGAATAGTACAAGGGAAGTAGGGTCAAATCCTTAAGGACTGGATTTACACAACTTCTTGTTCCTCGAGATCTCGGGCACAGTCATACCCAAGAAAAACGGCATACCTGAAAAAATAAAAAAATAGAATTAAAAATATGGACGAATTGAGATTATATAAATTGAAATTGAAATTGTAAAAATAAATAGAATTGAAAAAAGGGATTCTTCGATTTAAGAGATTTTAGCCTCCGGTTGTCCCGATCCTCCTTGGGTTCAATCCTAGGCTTTTAGGTGATCCTTCTCATAACAGAATAAGTCAGATATAGTGGAAGAGGACGCCTACAACCACCAGTTCTACTTAGATTTTAGACTTGTGTTTAAATAGAGTCTTGTGTTTATAAAATCTCTTCTTTGAACTTTTGCCCCCAAGTCTTCCACACTTTTTATTTTTGACACCACTTATTTCCTATTTCGCATGTTGGCCCATTTTGCTTCAAATTCACGCTTTTTGGCCCCAAATTTTCTTTTGCCTTCAATTTAATCCCTACGAGATAAAAAACCATAAACAACTCAAATTAGTAGGATCATACTCAAAATAAATATGTAATTAATACATAAAAATATGTTATTCCAGCATTTTCAGTTATATATAAGGGTTAAATCATAATTTAGTCCCTAAAGTTGTACCAAATAATTTGTTTAGTACTTAAAGATTGTATTGCATCAATTTGGTACCGAAGTTCGAAAATGTTTATACCCATTACTCCAAAGCCTAATTCCATTAAAAAACTATTTTTGAAATAAATTCAAAAATAAAAATAGAGAAATAACAAAAAGTCTCAATTTAAAAAAATTGAAAAACTTAAAATTTATAAAGAAAGTCAGAAAATATGAAAATATAATTTTAAAAATACATAAAATAAAAATTAGCGAAAATTCAAAAGAAAAACAAAATTAAAAATTTAGAAAAACACTGAAGTAATATAGAAATATAAATGCCTACAGTACCTATTATTAACGTTGAATTTTCTAACTTTTCCTAAAAATTGCTTTTAGATTTTATTTTTAAAAATACATTTTTTAATAATTTGAGTCTCATGGCTATAAAGTTCTTTTAATTTAGCAATATGTCATATTTTATGTTTCTAAAATATTTTAGTCTCCAAAGGTGTAGTCTCGACCAAAAAACAAACAAGAATTTGATTTTTTTCCTCTAAGTCTTCAGAATTTGTGATTACCGTTTTAATAGTAATGTTGTCACTAAAATTCTATTCTGTATCTACCTTATTTTACTATTGCACTTCATACTTATTGATGATTTAATTTTATTATTAATAATTAATTATGATATATATTATATTTAAGATGGATTTTCTTATTCATGGATATCAATTAAATAAAATATTTGCATTTAAAATTAAAACTATGACATTAAATTTTTTAATTTAAATCAATTTGACTCTTTTAACATAGGGAAGTCGAATTGCATAAACAATCAATGTATTACCTATTTTATTCATGTTTACCACCGTGCTTAAAGAAATGCTCACTTTTTTAGGGTGTGCTTACCATTGAGATTGGAAAACATCATTCAACCCAAACAATGATTTCAAACCAAACATTAATTTTAAACTAGGATTTTAAGCCAATCCAAAACTTTTACCTTTTACCTTTTGAAAAAGTACTTTTCAATTAAAAATCTTTTATTCCTCATTAAATCTTCTATTTTATAACATTACGTCTAAAATAAATATTTTATTTTTCTAAAATTATTTATAGACAACAATAATAAACACTATTAATTTTTCTAAAAGCACTTTTTCACTGTAATATTAAACTTAAATGATAAACTTGCCTTTTAACCACTCTTTTCTAACATATAGCATATCTCTTAGCAACGATTTGGGACAACAAAATTAATGTATATATGAAAACGAATATTGAATTTGGATGTCCAATCAATTTTTGAATAATTAATTAAAAATAATTTTAAATTCAAAAATCTAAAAGAATTTGATAAAAAAATGTGGAAGGGCACACTTGTATGATGAATAGTAAAGATAATAATGATAGAAGTTGTTTTCCTGGCACAAGGAACTTATGGGATTCGTCCATTTGGTTTTATATTTCTCCACTTGCTTGAGTGTTTAAGAGTTAAAGGACAAACTATTATGTATAAACACCAAACGAATTGGAAGGCTTTTGTCTTCTTCAAATTTTACATTCAATATCATCATCACAATCATGGTAATTTACTTTCATGAATAAACTTTTATGTCCCATTTAACCTGAATTATTAAAAATTATTAAGTCAATTATATTTTTAAGATGGTGTCGTTGTCCAGCGACATTGATTTAAATTTTTTAAAATTATTTTAAAATGAAAAAATTTACTTTTTGATTGATTCAGCAGCAAGAAAAAAAAAAGAAACCTTTTCGGATTCAAAACTCTAAAAATCTGTTCATGATCTGAACGGTGAGGTGATGTATTTAACTGTGAAGAATAATTTATATTCGACTAGTGACAATCTGATAGAGTAAAACAGAGATTAAAGAAAAAGTAGTTTGAAATCTTGATCATTGTTTTAAAGGATTTGAAGTCGAATTCTACAAAATTTAAATTGTAGAAGTGAATGAGGAGAAAAAGCCCCTGTGAATGGCAACATAGATGGTTATTGAGTATGGTCGTTAAAATTTTCATTTAAAGAAAAAGGAAATAAATAAAATAAAATGATAGGAAAACAAAAATAAAAACGTGAAAAGAAATAAAGAAAGAATAATAATAATAATAATAATAATAATAATAAGAGAATTTTGGGGGCGATGCTTTTGTACAAATCTGCAACTACACGTGAAGTGGAATAAAAAGTTGAGCATGTCGCTCAGCCTTGCGCTTTCGAGGCGCTCCATTCATCACGAATGGGGCCAGATTTCTCAATGAGTGAAAGTGGTACTAATAATTTACCTCACATTTGAAATGTGTTATAAATATATATGTGGATGAATTTTTTGCTACCATGCTAAAATTGAAGATTTTAATTTTGGTGGATTTTAAGTTTTTATATATTTTAAAATTTAAAATTTTAATCTTAATTTAAATGATAATCGTTAAATTTGTTGGGTCAAATTTTGTTATTAGTCAATTACTATGCATAAATTATGAACTTAATTCATGTATTTCAATTTGATCACTTTCAGTCATTATATTTTTCAGTTTTGGAATTCTGGTACTACTTAAATAGTAACTATTAAATCCATTTACTATAATGATATAAGATTTTTGTGAGTATTATGTAAAATAGCTACTTATCACATTTTTAATGTATATATTTATTATATTGTATATACCATTTCAACTAAATTCATTTAATTTTTATAAATTTATTATATAAATTTAAGTACAAATATGTGTCATTCTCTAATAACAATAATAATAATAAGTGGATGACATAAGATGTGTCAAAACATTTATCTTCAATTCTGATGCAGAAAGGCAGGCGGTCATTTTAGTAAAAATACATAAATATATCACTAAATTATTAGTAGCATTCTGTTTTCCTTACTAAATGATAATACTCTAGAATGACATATTTTTATTTATTAATTATATGTTTATTTCGAGTATGATCCTATTAATTTGAGTTATTTATAGTTTTTTTATCTGATAGAGATTAAATTGAAGGCAAAAGGAAATTTGGGGGCTAAAAGCATGAATTTAAAGACAAAATGGGACAGCATGCGAAATAGGAAAAAAGTGGTGCCGAAAATATAAAGTGCGAAAGGCTTGAGGCAAAAATTCAAAGAAGAGATTTATGAACAGAAGACTCTATTTAAATTTGAATTTTATTAAGATTATTGTTAAAATTATTATTTAGATTTAATTTCAGCTTTTATCTTTATTTATCTTTTAGAATTTAAGTAGGAACAAACTAGGTTTTTTTTTTTAACTACAATAAATAGGGGATGGAGTGACACAAATTGACACTCATCTTTTCTGTAAAAGCTCCCTCTCCCAAAAAGCTCTAGCTTTTTGTTCCTTTTATTTTTCAATAAAATTTCATTTTATTAAACTTATTTCTTTTTTCCAAAAGGCATGAGCCACTAAACTCATCTAGCCAAAGGTTGTTGAGATTCCCCAAAAAGGATTCATAAGGCTTAGAATCCGCAGCTAACATTTTTAACAAGTATTCATTGTTTCTCAGCACTACGGGACTGACGCTTCCATCCATGTCGCTTCAAAAGTGATCTTTTCATCTTGTGCAAAGGCGGCCACTTTATATGTTTTGGGAAGGTTGCACAGTGGGTTCGTTAGCTTACTGCGTCAGTGGTTACCGAACCCAATAGACAAAATGGCGTGGCATTCGCCATTGAGAAATGACGATCTAATGTAAGACGGTCCCAAAAAAGTGACGGTTAGCTAGAGTCAAGCTCCTCTATATCGTAAGTCTAAATTCTAAGTGGAGCTGGTGGTCGTGGGCGTCTTCTTCCACTATAACTAGCTTATTCTGTCATGAGAATGATCATCTAAAAGCCTAGGATTGAACCCAAGGAGGATCGAGATAACCTGAGGCTGGAATCTCTCAATCCAAGAAATAAAAGTTAGAGGTGGTAGGGACTCAGAGTAACCCACCGTCGAAAATAGAAGCAAACGACAAAGTTGAGTCTAGGGTTAATGAAAACCCTACTCACACGCTAGAAAATGAAAGAATAGGAGTCAATCCACCAGAAGAAGTGCTTAATGCTACGGTTAACGAAAACCCAAATCTAACACATCAACCTATAGCTCAAACGATTCAGCGGCCGAAGCTCCTGCAGAACAATCGTTGTTATGCATTGCGTATCCTACTATGGATACTAATTTTGAACTGAAGTCAGGATTAATCTAGTTACTGTTGACTTTCCACGGATTATAAAATGAAAATTCACACAAACATGTAAAAGAGTTTCATATGGTTTGTCTTAGTATGAAACCTTAGGGCGTAACTGAGGATCAAATCAAATTGCGTGCTTTCCCTTTTTCCTTAGCAGATTCTACTAAAGAATGGTTGTTTTATCTACCTCCTGGATCTATTACAACTTGGACTAATCTTTCTAGTTTGTGTCTCAACAGGTTTTTTCCAATATTGTGTGCAGCTGAGTTAAGAAGGGAGATCATTGGGATAAGGTAAAAAGAAGTAGAGTTTCTTTACGACTATTGGGAGCGATTTAAGAAGTTGTGTGCAAGTTGCCTACAACATGGTATAACCAAACAGTCTCTACCCCAATACTTTTATAAAGGCTTGAAGCCCATAAAAATGAACATGGTAGATGCAGCCAGTAGAGGGACGTTGGTCAATATGACTCCCCAACAGGCAAGAGACTTGATTTCCATGATGGCTGCAAATACTTAGCAATTTTGAGCCAATCCTGAACCCACTAGAAGGGTTCACCAGCTAAGTAAGTCAACTTTAGAAGATAAAGTTGATAGACTTACTAATATCGTGAATTCTATTTTTGTACTAAAAATAGGAACAGCCCGACTGTGCAGAATTTGTGCAACACCCGAACATACAATTGATGCATGCCCTAGTTTGTGTGACGATACTATAGCCTATTTAGATGTTGTGAGAAACTTTTTGGACCGTCCCAAAGGCGATATGACCCCTATGCAAATACATATAATCCAGGATGGAAAGACCATCTTAACTTGAGTTATGGGCAAACCTGCAGTATAACCAGCCATACCAAAACCAATTTCCACAATAAATGCAAGATTTAGGTACCTCTCTAGAAACCATGGTCAATAAATTAGTAGCTAATGTATTTGATTCCAACAGCAGATAAAACAACAAACTGTTGATTTCCAATAGCAAATAAATGGCAAACTCTTGATTTCCAAAAGGAAACAAAGGATTTTCAACATAAAATCGAGGCGTCTATAAGATAGTTGACTACACCAATTGAGAAAATAAACTCACATGGAAAGCTGTCGTCACAAACTGAACCTAACCCAAGACAACACACAAATGCAGTGACGTTGTGAAATGGAAAAGTACTAATATCGAATCATTGTTGGAATCTTGATCAAGATTCTGCACAAAAAAAAGCAAGAGAATGATGAACAAGTCCGAACGAAACCTCCATTACCCATAATTCAACCTTCATTTCCAGGACGATTGAACCAACATCGGAGACGTAAAGAGGAAAAAAAGATCCTCGAAACATTCAAAAAGGTCGAGATCAACATACCATTATTGGATGCCATCAAACAAATTCCACGATATGCCAAGTTCCTTAAGGAATCTGCAGTGTTGCAGCGGAGGATGCCAGTTAAATGTAAAGATAAGGGCATGTTTGCAATACCATGCAAAATAGGCCACTTAGAAATTAAAAAAATTATGTGTGATTTAGGGGCCACCATAAATGTAATGTCTTTTTCTATATATGAATCACTTAACGTGGGTTTTTTGATGAAAACAAGTGTTATTATTCAATTAGCAAATAGGTCTATTGTGCATCCCGAAGGAGTCCTTAAGGACGTATTAGTGAAAGTCAACAGACTTATCTTTCCTGTAGACTTTTATGTGATAAAAATGGAAGAGGATAACGCTCCTGAGTCTTTGGATATCTTGTTGGGGTGACCTTTCTTTAGTACTGCATATACTAAGATTGACGTGCGTAGCGAAACCCTCACGATGGAGTTTGACGGGGAGATCGTGAAGTTTAACGTTTATGGCACCAGATCTGGAATTAAAACCACTTTCTGAGCATCTCAAATGCATATTTTTGGAGAATGATGAGATCATTGTAGACTTAAAAGGGATCAACCCCTTGACATGCACACATAAAATTTTCTTGGAGGAAAATACGAAACCAAAGAAAGAGGTGCAAGGATGATTGAACCCAAATATGGTGGATGTGGTAAAAAATGAGAATTTCCAAGCCTATACGAATGAAAAAAATTAGCTGGAACATCCCCAATACTAGTTGGGGCGTCAAGCTAACGACGTTAAATAAGCGCTTGTTGGGAAGCAACCCAAATTTATTTTGTTTTATTTTATTTTATTTATATTTATAGTTATAGCTATATTCTTTATTTTCTTTATTTTCTTGCATGTTAATAAATTTTAACTCTCTTCTTATATCCAAGAGAATCGAGGAATTGAAAAAAATAGATTTGGAAACAGGCGAAAATAGTAACGAAAACGACATGAGGAGTGTCCTAAACCCTTTCTTTTCATCATATTTATTAATATTATTTTTCACACCGAGGAATATGTGTTTATGGCTACTCTTCTCAATAATGTTGTTTTCAAGGTTTGAACCTGCATTATCATTTGAACATGTAATGTGTCTTATCATTACACCCAATATTGGTGAGTTACTCTATTCTATTCTTAATTAATTATTATGATATATATTAAGTTTAAGATGGATTTTCTTTTTCATGTTTACCAATTGAATCAAATTTTTGTATTTAAAATTTTAACTTGACATATCGAAAGTCTGCTACTCTAGCACGTCTCTGGTCTACTACTCTAGCATGTTTTGGTTTTTCTTTAGGGTTTTTTTGGCTTATTTCTCTTTGTTCTAGCGACAGCGGTTCTTGGGAGGGAGTGTTTCTTATCAATCTAGTTCATTTTGATTCATGGAAATGGAGGATGAAATGGTAGAGTTAACATTGGAAGATGAGAAAGAGGAGATTTTGCAAGTACAAAAGGAAATTGATTCTACAACGATGGGGAGATTTTGCAAGTACAGAAGGAAATGGATTCTACAATGGTGGTTTATGATCTTTTTCTAGTTGGATGCTTTCTTATGGTGAGTGTAATCCAATTTCTGGCAATGAGAAGCACGATGTCAAATTTATGGCATCCTCTGAAAGTAATAGGTTGAGGTAGAAAAGATTTTGGTTTGAGGCATGGTGGCTGATGAAAGAATTTTTTGAGGAGGAGGTTAAACGAATATGTCAGTCTACTTCAAGTGATATGTTGGCTAAGCTAGAAGGTGTGAGGAAAGGCTTGGTGAGATGGGTGGGTTCTATTAAAAATAAAAAGAAGGGCCTTAAGAGGGATCTGACTAGAAAATTGGAGGAGATGATGGGAAAGGAAGGAGATGTCAAGAATATTGTTGAACTATTTTAAGATTCTCTTGTCATAACTTGAAGTTGGTGTCATTTAATATAAGAATACAATTAATGCATGCTGTAATATTAGCAGGTGTAATTGTAGTTGTATCAAATAAAACAATCTCACGTAAGAATTCAAATATAAAACAAAATAATAATTAATTGAACAAAGGTAAACCCTAAGATACTAATCACTCCATTAATATTTCATTTTAGACAAATATATTAATTTGTAAGTGATATGTTGATGTAGTAATTAAACACGACAATAAACGTTACATGTTTATTACAACGATTGCAAATGTAAATTTGTATAACATTAGTCTCCATTTAGGTCAGTCAATATTAACATAATTTAAGTTACGTGCATACAACCGAAAAATTATAAAAATCTTAATGTTATTTAAATGTATTTTAAATTTTAAATAGTTCTTGTTTAAATTTTATGATTTTTTAATTTTCAATTTTTTAAATAGTAAATCTATCGTATCAAAGATCGGTTTGATCGAATTCAATCAAATCAAGAATTGATTATTTCACTCGTTCAATCACCGGTCCAATTTACAAGATTATGTAATTTAAAGAATTATTATTATGAAAAAGAAAAGAAAAGGATAATACCCAAGGGAGCCTTTTGGACCTCCTTCTTCTTCTTCAAACATAAAAATAGAAAATAACAAAAAAAATCACAATTTTAAAAACTGAAAAAAAATTAAAGTTATAAACAAAATTCAGAAATTATGAAAACATAATTTTAAATATTGAAATATAAATGTCTACATTACCTTTTATTAACGTTGAATTTTCTAACTTTTCCTAAAAATTGCTTTTATATTTTATTTAAAAATGCATTTTTTAATAATTTTAGTCTCAGGCCTATAAAAGTTCTTTTAATTTAGCAATATGTCATATTATTATTATTATTATTATTATTATTATTATTATTATTATTATTATTATTATTATTATTATTATTATTATTATTATTATTAACTTTACATTGATTTTCTTATTCATGGATATCAATTAAATAAAATATTTGTATTTAGAATTTTAATTATGATATTTAACTCTCTTTTTTAATTTGAATAGATTTGGTTAATACTAATTTGTATCTAATTCAAGGAGCAATATTAGTTTATTATTCTAATTTGGTAATTATCATAATAATTTATTAATATTTTAAATACATATAATTATAAAATTTATTATTGAAAATATGGAACGAATGAAGAAGTACCTTAAGGAGTATCTACTCCATGACCAATTGTGACAAATTAGATTGTTTTCATATTTTGTTATTAGCAATTTATTGAATAGAATTTATGGGCTATGCTGATTAAATGGATTATATCTAACACATCAATGAAGATCATATCACTTGTGGAAATATATTTGGAAGATTGGATCGAATTGGATAACCCTTATCGAAATATTTTATATAATTGAGAGACTTGTATAGGTTGTCATACCTAGAATTGAGAGCACTTAATTGGTTCAGGTGAGTAACATTATTTGTGAAGTGCATTTGATTGTTTGTGTTGTGGATTTATATGCTAAATTCACAGGGTGAATTTAATTACTAGGGTCCTAGTCTTCAAAGATACAAAAATGAGGAAATTGTCAATAGGGTGTAATAGATTTAGGGTCACTTGTTATAAGTGTTTGAAGATAGTTGATATTTCTCACTGAGTTAGGTTCCATTGACATAGGGAAGCCGAATATAACATAAACAAGCAATGTATCCCTTATTTTATTCATGTTTATCATAGTGCTTGAAGGAGTGCTCACTCTCTTAGAATATTTACCATTGAGGTTCAAAAGCATCGTTCAACCCAAACAAAGATTTCAAACCAAAACATACGGTAAATAATTAGCTTTTCAAACCAAACATTAATTTTAATCTAAATTTTTAATCCAATCCAAAACTTATAATTTTTACCTTTTGAAAAAGTAATGTTCAATTAAAAACTTTTTTAACCCTCGTTAAATCTTCAACTTTACAACAATGATAAATACTATCGATTTTTTCAAAAACACTTTTCACGACACTATTGAACTTAAATGATAAACTGGCCCTTAACCACTCTTTTTTAACCTATAGCTTATCTCTTAACAACTGTTTGGGTCAACAAAATTAATGTATATATGAAAACGAATATTGAATTTGGATGTCCAATCAATTTTTTGAATAATTAATTAAAAAGTTTATAAAAACACACTAATATTTATTTTACAACTGAGCTTTCCCGTTTTTATATAGAGAAGGAGAGCTAAAATAAGCAGATAAGAAGGAATCTGCTTTTACAACACTCATTAAGATAAAGGACATGACTCAGCAAATTTTTACAAAAGTTAAAAGAATTTGATAAAAGAATGTGGAAGGGCACACTTGTACGATGAATAGTAATGATAATAATGATAGAAGTTGTTTTCCTAGCACTAGGAACTTATGGGATTCGTCCATTTGGTTCTATATTTATCCACTTGCTTGAGTGTTTAAGAGTTAAAAAGGACAAACTATTAAGTAGAAAACACCAAACGAATTGGAAGGCTTTTGTCTTCTTCAATTAGTATGACCTATATTTCTTATTAAACTTCGTATTTTACATTCAATATCATCATCAAAATTAGAGGTATTCATAGGCCGGGTCGGGCCGGGTTCGGACTGGGCCTAGAAAAAAAATTTTGGCCTGCTTCATGAATAAACTTTTATGTCCCATTTTAATCTGGATCATTAAAAATTATTAATTGAATTTTTTTTTAAGATGGTACCGTTAATGTGTCAAGTGATACCAATTTGAATTTTTAAAAAAAGTTATTTGAATTAATTTGATTTCATTCGGTGATCCAAACAGTGAGGTGCTATGTTTAACCACGGGGAATAACATATATCCAAATGGCGACAATCTGGTGGAACGAAACAGAGATAGAAGAAAGAGTAGTTTAAAGCATTGGTCATTATTTTAAAGGATTTGGAGTCGACTTTTAGAAAATCTGAATTATAGAAGTGAACGAAGAGAATATCTCTTTTTTGGTGCCGTAATCGACATAAATGGCAACATCAGTAGTTATTGAGTATAGTGACTAAAATTTTCAATTAAAAAAAAAAGGAATGGAAAGGAAAACAAAAAGAAAAACGTGGAAAGAAAGAAAGAATAATAATAATAATAATAATAATAAATAAAAATAGAATTGTGGGGGCGATGCTTTTGAACAAATCTTGATTTAAACTATATAAAGAAATTATGTGTTATATATATAATTAATTATGTACTTATACTTAATATATTATATATCAAATGTCATATTTTTATATTCTCGGGAAGTGGTGACATACGAGTACTTGATTCGATTTATTTCTTTATCTCCCCATGAATTGTATGTTTGTAACATTAGGGACAGAATTTCTTCAATTCCAACTGACTGGACATATTGTGTCGATTTTTTTTAGTAATATACCTAGAAATACCCGTTGATTCCCTATAAACGCTGTTTCGAACACAACTGGTACACTCCAAAATAATCGTTATTCGAACATCATTACTCTTGGCCATGAACCTCCTTTGAGTTTTTAATTCACCCAACTTTTTTATTTTCAGATCAAAAGCGAAGAAGAAAGGAATGAAAAAAAAAAAACGAAATCAAAGTTGCTAACTCAAAACCAAATCTTGAAAATTTTCGTTTCAATCAATATAGTAAGTCAATATAGATTTATAGTAATAGCAAATAATAAGAATAAGTAATATAACGATTTCTAATTCTATTTAGAATCAAACCAGAGTATGGTATTTTCTTTAATCAGTTAATTGAAGGTATTTCTTTAATCAGTTAATTGAATTTAAAATATTCAATTAAAATAAATTAAACTGTATAAATTTTATAATTTTAAATTATTATTTTGTATTAATTTAAAAACAAAATAAATATTATATACAATGATTTAGTTACAGCGTGTCAGCTTGAAGTCTAAGACTTTATAACATATAAATTTAATAGATAATTAATAACTAAAAATTAAATAGCAAAAGCATAATTGCGCCACTTCTCACCATTTTAATGTATGCAACTTATTATATATTTATATATATTATCATTTTATTTTAAATAATTTAATTTTTATAAATTTAGGGATAAATCTCAAAATTATACATGAATTTTAATTTAATATGCAATTGCATACATAAACTTTAATTTAGTGCAATTATACACGTGATACTCTAATTGTGGTTCAAATACATACTTAAAAATTTAATAATACATATTTAAATAAATAAATAAATACATCAATTTTTTATATTGGATAAATATAATTATTCATGTATGCAATATATAACATAAAATGATGTTATATCAATTAATTGTGTTAATAATTTTCAAGAATTGGATCAAATCAAAATTTCAAGTATAAAATTGCACAAAATCAAAGTTAATGTATACAATTGCACATTAAACCATAGTTCATGTATATTTTTTACATATATCCCATAAATTTATTACATAAACTTTTTACGTATATCATATATAGAGTTGTCCGTGAACCGAGCCAAGGAATGCCCGCTCGAAAAAATGAGAGGGTTTGGGAAAAAAACCCGAATTTTCAATAAAAAACCCTGTTATTTTTGCTGCTATTTTTCCATATTTTGGTGTTGTTTTCTCTCTTTTTGCCGCTATTTTACTACCATTTGACTATTATGTTACTACTATTTTTTTAATGTTTGGATATAGTATAATAATTATTTTATTGTTAATTTTGTCACTATTTTAGAGGCATTTGCTTGTTATGTTGTACTTATTTTAGTTTTTATTTAAGTATAAAATATTTTTTAAAATTTATTTTTAATTTATTGAGAAACATGTAATTAAATATTTTTAGTGTATTTGTTGTATTATATTTGTTAAATTTTATATAAAATTAAAAATAAAAAAAATGGACCGAGATGGGAGTTTAACAAAAATTTAGGCCCATTTTTCAGGTCGGGCCGACTCAAACCTAACAATCGGACTTAAAATTTTGTTAGAGCTCGGTCCATCCCATGAACAACTCTAATTATTATATATATATATATATATATATATATATATATATATATATGTCATTCTCTAATAATAATAATAACAATAATAAGTGGATAACATAAAACTAGTAGTAAAGAGTAAGAAGACAAAGAAGAATTAAGTGGATAACATAAAACGTGCGAAAACATTTATCTTCAATTCTGACACATAAAGCCAACTAGTATTTTTGGGTAAAGTATAGAAATGGTGATTAAATTATTGTTGATGTTCTATTTTAATTTTAATTTTTTATTTTAGTTATTAAATTTTTGAAATTAAATTTTTGTTATCAAATGTTAACAGCAGTTTAAAATTTAACAGAAATACTGATGTGAACTTTCTTATTGATTTAATAATAAATTTAGCCTTCTAATATTTATATATTCTATTAATTTGATACTAAATATAAAAATTTAACAAATTTAATTCTCAATATTTACAAATTTTATTATTTTAATTCAAATTCTAAAAAATTCAATAAATTTAACCCTCAACATTAAAAAAATTGATAAATTTCAATTTTTAAAATTTTGTAAATTCCTGAAATATAAAGCATCATTCTCCACCTCATGGGATTCCATGTAAATGGATTTTCTTGAATTCTTTACCAAGTTGTCTTGAGTTTAATTTCTTCTTATTTAGTTTGTGGAATGAATGGTATATATAGTTAGATGTCACTGCAGCTGACAATGAAAGGTTTGACAAAGTTGATAAGTTCAGAGGTTTTGATGCTGAGCTTCAAATCAGTCTTGCCTCCACACAATCAAGAAATGAACTTTATAATTTTTGATTGAGTCTTAACTCGATTAACATGAGTATTGTTATTAATATAGGAGGAAGTGAGTTCGAGTGCGCTGAAACACATTATCTTCTTATTGATGAATTGAGGAGGGGCTATGAATAATTTTAAATATTGTATTAAAAGAGTAGAGATAATTGAAACCTACAATAATATTGTTCAAAAAAATTACCTAAAAACATGAAATCTTACTCCCTGAATTTTCTAAAAACACAATATTTCTCCCTGCCTTTGATGGTGTATACATGCATGGCCATGTGTGAGCTCCTGCATTTTAACTAATCAACACAGATAATACCTTCAATGAGACATTAAAATTAACTTCTTCTTTTCTTTTTTTTTCATAAAATTTATAATTTTGTATTTCAATGAAAACATCTAAATCTAAGTTGATCCGAGTCCAAAAAAATCTGAAGCTGTAAAAAGTTTGATCTGAGGCTGCTCATTCGCCACCTCTAATAACCATTTGATAGAGGTTTAATAAAGAGGAATTTAGATTTTAGGAATTTACAAAATTTTTAAAATTATTATTTTTATTTTGTAAATGTTGAGGGATAAATTTATTGAAGTTTTAAAATTTGAACTGAAATGTCAAAATTTGTAAACATTGAAGGCTAAATTTGTTTATTTTTTCTATTTAAGACCAAACTGATAGAATCAGTAAACATTAGAAGACTAAATTTATTATTAGACCAATAAAAGAAATGCCCAAGTTAATGTTTTCTCAAATTTCAAACCGCTGTTAATATTTAATGACCCAAATTTTTATTTCAAATAATTTGGTGACCAAAATAGAAAAAAATTAAAAGTTTGATGACCAAAGTAGAACGTGGAAAATAATTTAATGATATTTTTATACTTTATTTTTTTATGATTATTTATACATATCAAGTGGAGTTAATTTAGGAAAAGAATCAATGGTTAAGGTTGTTGTTGATACTTATCAGGGTCCAGATTTTGCTAATGTAATTTTCCTTATCATAGTTTGTATCTTAATTTTGTTACCAAAAATATATTAGTAATAAATAATATATGCACGAGAAATGTACGTATGATTGATTTAAACAATACATGTTGGAGTAATTTACATATGGATTTAAAATAAAATTTAAAAATAAAATAAAATTTTAAAAATCCAAAAGTATTTTTCTTTTAAAAAATTTAAAATAATTTTAAATTATTTACATGATTGATTTAAAGGATATTTTTCTATTAATTATTTTTCTATTAAATTTATTTTACTTTATGTATAACAATTTAAAGGGTTTGTATATATGCTAACTCATGAGTCAATTAAAATTTGTATTATATTCATTGAATTTTTTAAAATATATTTTTATTAATTTATTTATTTATTTGAGACCGATGATAAACTTGTATTTAAAGTTATTGATGCACACTATAAATTCATATATTGAAAATGATAGGTGCTAAAAGTAACATGTTTTAGTCTCATTCTTAATGTGTTTTTGGATGATTATTCGATATAAAATGGTTAATTTTATGCTCCTAAACTTTTCAATTTATGTTCTACACTTAATAGAGCATTTGGGAGCAAAAAAAGCGAAAAACGAGTGAAAATAAAAAATCGGAGCAAGTATCAAAAGCCACACAGGCTGAGCCATTCTACACGGGTTGGACACACAACCTAGTGAGCCACACGACCGTGTGCTAGACTGTGTGAAAATCACAAATTACACTCCAAACGGCGTGAAAACACGTTAATTTTAAGGTTTTTTAAGCATTTTAATACCTATACATGACAAAGATAAGAAGAGGGGAGAGAGCCGTCAAAAAATATTAAAGAAAACAACTTGAAAAACACTATTGAAGCCAACTTTGAAGCAAATTTTCATCAAGATTGAAGATCTCATTTTGATTTCTTTGAAGTTTATTATGAGTTTCTTTATTTATTGTGGTTAGACTGTCTTTAGGATGTTTTTATTTGCTATCATGAACTAATTTTCTAAATACCTAGGGAGATGAATCCTATCATGAATTATGTTATTTGATTTCTATTTTTACGCAATAAAGACTTAGATCTTATTCTCAATTATGTGTGCTTAATTCTTGGTTTAATATTTCTAGGCTATTAATCCATGTTTGATGTGCTTAAATCAAAGGAGGAATAAACCCTATTTAAGAGTAGATCTAGCGTAAATGAGTGAAGTTGCATGCAATCCTAGAAATAGGACAGCATAAATCTACTAGATTAGAGCCAAATCTAATAGGGGAATCCATAAATCGAGTTAAAACGATGATAGAGGTTTTAATTAGAAATAAATTTCAATTAATTAACCTAGAGTCAGTTACTCTTAGTCTTGAAGAGATATATTAGCATAATTTAGGGATTCTTACAGATCAATATACTAAGTGACAAAGTTGCATAATATAGATTGATAATGACAAATGAAGTCTAGGTGGATTCTTTCCAGGGTATTGTCTCGCTTCTTGGTTATTATTTGATTATTTTCTTGATTTGTGCTTTGTTGTGTTATTTAGTTAATTTTAGTTTCAATCAATCACTCCAATTTATCAGTTAAATAATAGAAAAGACGGTAATTACTGGTACTTTTACTCTTCATGAAAACGATATCTTTGCTCACTGTAGCTATACTATTAATTGATAGGTGCACTTGTCTGAATTAGATTTTTAGTTGGTTTACGACTGCAATCAAAAAACTCATTAAGTTAGCACAAACTAAGTTAATTATTCGTTGGTTGCTTCTTCTTTTTTCTGAAGTTTCGATTTCGTCTTTTATGTACAATAATTTTGATATAAAAAAATCAGATTCTCGACACTTAATATATACCTTTGAAATATAAACATATGCATCAATTCTTTTAGGTTCCTAACAACTTACTTGTCCAAAATTCTTGTATCTTTCAGTTCTCCTGATTGAATCAAAATTTGACTTCGTAATTATTTTTGAAGGACCTCAAACTATCAATTTATAGCATAAATTTTCAATAGCTTTCATTCTTTACAAATTGGTCCCTAATTAATCAACAATGGTCTTAAAGCTTAAGCTTAGGGTCCCGTTGTTTCACTGAAAATGGCTTCAGAAAAATAATTTCTAGAAAATGACTTACTTTCATAGAAAAGTTAATATTTTCTATTGTTTGACAACTTTCTTAAAAACATTTCATAAAAACTGTTTTCAATGAAACAAACATGCATTTGAGATTTTCTTATCTTTTCATTATTTAATTAAGTTTATTTTATATCTATAAATTTATATTTTACATTTTTTGCATATAATAAAAATATTTTTTTAATTCAGGTTCATTACAATGTCACTTTTTAGTTACATGACTACCAAGTGAGTATTTTTTATTTAAAATGTGACATCAACAAAATTGACAAAAATAAATTAGCAATGTCAACAATTAGACTTGATTTTCAAATCTAAAAAGTAGAGGACTAAATTCTTGAAAATAAAAGTACGGAGACTAAATTGAAAATTTGTGAAGAATACATAGACTTATCACATTTTTAACTTTTATACTACAAAATATTTATCATTAATATATTTATAATTATAATAAAGATTTATTATTAAAATATTAATATTAAATATTTTCAATAAGAAGAATATTATTTAAAGTTATTGTTTTAAAATTTATTATTAAAATAAAATTGAAATATTAAATAATTTATTAAAATAATAAATTTTATTAATAATTAATTATATGACTAAATATAAATGCTTAAATATGTATGTTTAATAATATTGAAAAATATAATATTTTATATTAATATTTTAAATATTTTTAAAATAAAAATTTATTTTCAATATAATAATATTAATCTTGCTTTAAATGAATTTTTATATAAAATAAAATTACCTATAGATGAGCTCTTTTCCAGAAAATGACTTATACTTTTCAAAAGGATAAGTCATTTTATAGGAAAAAGAGTTCAATTTTACATTGACCTGTAAGTCATTTTCTGTTGACCAAACTGTTTTCTGTAAAACAAACATAAGAAAATGCATAAAATATTTTCCGTAAAACCTTTTACATTTAAACAAACGGACCCTTAATTCAAGCTTGTTCCAACATAACCCACTTCACTATTAGCATGACTCTTCCTTATATTATGTTTAACCATTAACCCATCTCATGATTTCTAACAAAAATTCTCTAAGTTCTCTTTAATGGAAACTTGTATTAGCTCCAACAATAAGAAATTCTAACCATTGGGTTGGTTGTATCAAGTTTCATAGTTTAAAAAAACTATAAAAAAAATTATTGAGAAAAAAATTTGTTTACCTTTGATGGCCTTGATGTAGAACAACTTGGTTTCTTCTTCTACTTAGTTTAAAGAATGCATGAAGAAGAAGAAGATTTCCCCTCTCCTCTATCTTAAATATATATATATATATATATATATATATATATATATATATAACCTATTAATCAAAGTAATTAACTCACTAATTAACCTTAATTAGTTATGATCTAATGGCCATAAACTTATCATAAGAAAATTAGTGGAAATGTGTGGCATTGATAATGGTTTGCCAATAATCAAACTTTGGGCATGGTAATATTGCAATCAAGTCCTTGGTTTAATTACACTTTAAGTACTTGCTAAATTCTCTAATCAATTCCCACTAGTTGGGTCACTTGAACAATTGGGTCCATGTATTATAGTTACAACTTATCCAATTTAATCAATTAATGATTTGACTTTATAATTTCATGTACAACACACAAACTCCTCCGGTAAATTCTCAAGCTAGCTTTATTTAAAAATTTGGCCTCAAAACTAGCTTTCCAAATGTTCATGAAAATTGAGTAGTTACATTATGGTATTTGTTTTGTTCAGCTTATTTGTCAGGCTCTATTCCTTTGAACTTATGTTTGTTGACTTTGGTGTCGCTTAAATGAAAATGTGGTGAACAATCTTATGGATAGGAGGAGTGTATGATTGAGTATGTGTAACACCCCTAACCCACATCCTTCGCCGAATTAAAGTGACAAAGTGTTACTATACAAAACAGAACATTCCACGACAACACATAAACAATTATGCAAATTATCATTAAGTAACCATATTAAAATATAACGTAAGTATCCATTCGACCTTTAAATCGAGCTTATATGGTCTTAAAATAGCTTGGGATCAATCTAGGATCAATTTGGAACAAAACATAAATTTTAAGAAAAATCTAAAAATTTTGGGAAACATGGGTCACACAACCGTGTGTCTAGGCCGTGTGACATATCCCAGACCTTGTGGGCATTCAAAATCAGGACACGCAATCATGTCCCAACCCGTATGTCTACCTGTGTGAATATTCAAAATAAGGTCTCACGGTCATGTAGAGGCCATGTGCTAAACCGTGTATATATTCAAATTATGAACACATGGCCGTGTCGCAAGCCATGTGCTAGACCATGCTCAAAACTATTTTGAGACACACAGTTGTGTCTTAGGCTGTGTGAAATTTTCACTTTAAACAACGACACACAGCCGTGTGCCAGTCCGTGTACACCAAAATGTACCTTAAAAATCAAATTTACCAAAACATGTTTACTTAGGCATCAAGCAACCTAATTGCCATCAGTCAAACTCATTCAAAACACAATTAAACAAGTTCAAAACATCCATCCTAAGTGCCTAACCATTGTGCCCTCATTAACACCATAATTCAATAATCAAATCAATCACATTTAAACCAAGATTTAAACATTCAAATTATAAAATCATCATTAACCATTCATACCAAAAAACTGATCATTTTAAGTCATAAACACCTAGCAATATTCACATACTTTATAAAGCTTAAGTACCAATACCAAATAAGATCCATACACACATACATATCAAACAAAACACATATTCACAAGTATCATTCAAGATTTACAACTTTACATGTAATTAACATAATTTCAAGTCACTTATTACATGTCATACAACCCAAAACAAACACTAAACAAACTACCAATAGTTTCTCGAATAGTGTGATTCTTGAAATCAAATTGATCACCCGAAGCGTCAAAAATAAATCTACAAGAAAGCATTGGAAGAGACACAAGTAAGCTTACTTAAGCTTAGTAATTTCCACGGATTTAAACAATCAACTTACCGAATAAACTTATCTAATATAGGGTATAGAAAAGTCATAAACTATAATCATGTCATCCATAATCAGATCACGAGTGAGTCTTAAACTTAAATATGAATGAATCAATTCAATCAATTACATTATATCAATAAATTATACCCGATGAACGTTGCAATGGATTTGGGTACACGGTTAACCAACCAAACACACCAAATCACTCAAATGAGCTAACCATTTGAAAGTACACATGGGCACCAAGTGCCAAGCCCGTAGGCTAACATCCCTCCAAAACACACCTTGTCACCAAGTGCCAAGCCCGTAGGCTTTACATCCGCCCCCGAAACACACCTGAAGCACTGCAATATAACGCGATAGTTCACAACAAATGTTGAACTTTAGTATATTCAATAAACATGAATAAGATCAGAATCATCATCTCCACATCCACCAATCTTGTACAGCGCATGATATAACCTATTGGCATGCCAATTGTATCCTATCATACATTCATCGGCTCACATATTTGTCATTTAACAACATTTAATACAATTTCTTTCCCAAATCATTTCACTTACCACAATGCAATACTTCCATGTCATTTAATAATTTCAATCCACAAGTAATTAAATATTTAAATTATACTAAAATTAAACTGTACAAACTCACTAGGGCCAAACTACAGAAACAACAAAAGTTCAGGGACTAATCAACAACCTTCCCGTTTTCCACAATTATCAACTTGATCTTGATCTATAATATAATTTATTTCAATTATTAGCCTCAATTTTCATATTCTAATCATTTCAATACATATGATCTCTTATTTATAAATTTACACAATTATCCAAAATTTTTACACATTATTCAATTTAGTCCCTATAACCAAATCAAGCTTAGTTCTACAATTAAATTCTCAATCCATAGAACTAAATTTTAACCACATCCAAAACAATCCATATATGCTAAAATTTTCAAGAGTAACATGTCTATTTCAATTAAATCACTAAACATCAAATTTTGTAAAATAAATTTACAAACTCAATACATATAGTCACCAAGCTTCAACCCAAACTATTTACTACTACAAATCTTCGAAAATTTCAATACATAATTTCTATACTTTGATAACTTCACAAATAAACTCCAAAACTAGCTAAATTCCATTATCAATAGCTCAAAACTTAAAATTTATCATAAATAAACCCAGAAAATACTTACATGCATTAAAAACTAACAAAAACCAAGCTCCCAAGCCTTAGAACAATGGTGTTTCGGCCAAACCTAAGAAAAATAAAGAAGATGCCCACTACCCCACTTTTTGTTTTACTTTCCTTTTATTATTATAATAATCTTTATTTATGAAATTATAACATTATCAAACACCAATTTAATATTTTTTCTCTCTTTACCTCCCATATTAACTAACTATATATGGGCTAATGGCAACATAACCCCCCTTAGTTTACTAATTTAAGCTATTATATTAAAATAAATCTATAATAAGCAACTTTTCCACCTATTACAAATTAATCCTTTTTCTTTAATCAATTCACTATACGTTAATTTTTCTAAATTAACCAAAACTTAATATGACACTGATGACTTTGTAAATATTAAATAATTAATAATTCTAGACTGACACGTCGAAAGTGTAGTCCTAAAACTATTATTTTCGACACCACTGGAAATCGGACTGTTATAGTATAGTTCTACCTCTTAGGGGAGACATATTCTAGTTTCCTTTGACTTGTTTAGATGATATGTTAATCATTAGCTACTGGTTTTGTCAAAATGCCAATGGTGAGATTGTTTGAACTTTGTTCATGTTCGAACAGTAGATTAAACAATGCTTTGATGCATTCAAAGAATTTATGTTGGCATGTTTGACTTTATAATGAAATGGCTTATGATTTAATCTCGTTGAGTAGCAAATGGGGGGGGGTGATTTTGTGTTATAACATGTGATGATCATTATCTTTCAATCAACTACCTTGAAGAAGAACGGGAGAAGTTTGAACTTTTGTGGACTTCGTAATATTTGAAGCTGCTAAGATACTTGTTTATAAAGAATTTTATGATATAACTAATCAAAATAATTCATGTCATAATTTTTGGAGTTTTAAACTTATTAAGACTCTAGTATTGGCCTATAAATAGGCATAATTACCGCACATTGAAAATAGGCTTTTGGAGGGTTTAAGTTGGATACTTTGGTGAATTTTTCTTGTGTTTTATACAAACACTCTTTTTTTTAGTTTTATTGGGGGATATTTGCTTGATTGTAAGTGAGATATTTTGGAGAGAGTGATTTGTAATAATTTAAGTTCAATATTGAAGTTGCAAATAACTACAAGGTAAAGGTAATTAATTTGGACTTTAGTCAATAGTTAATCGAGACGAATTGTAAATAAAAATTATTTTTAAGCGAAACTCTGAGAATAAAACTAGTGAACTCAAACTGCGTTAACAAATATTACATATTATCTTTCCTTACTTTACTCGTTACTTTACCTTATTTTAAAAAAATTTGTCATAATGTATTATGTTTGAACCTTTCCGATCGAAATAAAAAATGAGATTGAAATTGTGATAAAGCTAAAAAAGTTACAACAAATATGATTAATATTATTTTTATATATACTTAATAAAAGTTAAAAGGAATTACATTTATTGAATATTATTTTATTTAATAAAATATAATTAATATATTTTATATAAAATTTAAACATTTTATTGTTTGTTAGCTAAATTTTATTATTTTTATTTTCTTTATGAATAAAATTAATTTTCCTAAAATTTGAGATAAAAAATGTTATATAGAAAATTAAATTTGTAAAAAGTGCAGTTCATACTTTATAATTATTATAAATGAAAAATATTATGAAAGATAAATATTAAACATAAAAAATCAATTCTAAAATAAACTTAACTATTGTAATAAAATATTTTTATATAATAAAAAAGAAATTATAGAAAAGACTTATTGGATATATTTCCAATTTTCGACATTCATAAAATAAAAATAAAAAAAAGTGGTCCTAATAATTTATTTATACAAAAACAAAAATGGTCCTATTAATTTACCTCACATTTGAAATGTGTTATATGTAATAATATTAATATCTTTATCAATTTTGGACTTTCACCTTTCCCATCTCTATAAATTTGCATGCAGAACTAAAGCAACACATATCAACACAATCGGTATAACCATGAAAACCACAACAGCTTCGGTGTTTCTTCTTTTCATCATCTTCTCGATCACACCATCGTCCTTTTCGTTTGGTGTGGCCAACACTACAAACGCTCCTGTGCTCGACAGTGATGGCAACGAGCTCCGCACTGGCACCCCATACTTCGTTGTGTCGTCGATATGGGGTGCTGGTGGTGGGGGGCTTGACCCAGGCAGGCCTAGAGGAAAGCCATGCCCGGAAGTCGTTGCTCAAAGAGGATCTGGTGACAATGGTATTCCGGTGATATTTTCTAATTCGGACTCCAAAGATGGCGTTGTTCGCCTATCCTCTGACATAAACATAGCGTTCGTTCCCCTCAGACCCAAATTTTGCGAAACAACAACGGTGTGGAAGGTCGCTGATTACGACCACTCAGCCGGAAAATGGTGGGTGATAACCGATGGGGTTAAAGGGAACCCAGGTGCCAACACTTTGACCAGTTGGTTTAGAATAGAGAAGACGACTACTGATTTTGATTACACATTTAAGTACTGCCCCGCAGTATGTGGAACATGCCCAGCCTTATGCAACAAAATTGTGAGAGACTTTGATGGAGAAATGGTACGTTTGGCTCTCACCACTGGCCATGGATGGCCATTTATCTTTAAGAAAGTTGGAAAATCAGCCATGGAGATTGAACAAGTTGTTCATAATTAGATTGAAAGCAATCATTATGCATGAACTAGTAGTTACTACATAATATTAGCTTCAAGTAAATAATGCTGAGGGAACTTATTGTTAAGATTGCCTTGTTTGAAGCGGCAGCATGTATATATATATGCTTGCTTACAAGGTTTGTCTCTCAGAGTCCTCCTCTTTGTACTCTTTTCAGCTTAATGAATAAACTGTTTACTTATTTACTTCTTTTGTTGCCATTGATTCTAGTAGCATTCGACTCATTAACTTGGATACATTACCTTGTAATTAACCAAAAAGTTATGTGTATATGTATAAAGAGTGTGTGAGAGAAAAAATAGAATACCAAGTACCAAGTGAAAAATGTTAATACTAGGATTATTCAAAGCGATTTCAATGAACAGAAATGGAATAGTCGTCGGGTGGTTAGGGCATTTTATCTTTAGAGATAAAGAAGGTTGGTTCATGTTCGGAGTTTGTGGCTACTCATTTAATAATATCGTTTTTAAAGTTTAAACTTGTATCACATTTTAAACACGTAATGTATCTTACCATTACATCCAACAATATTAACCATTTACTCTATTGTATTGTATTCTATTCTATTATTAATTAATGATTATGATATGTATTAAGTTTAAGATGAATTTTCTCAGTAATGTATATCAATGAAATCAAATATTTGTATTTAAAGTTTTAACTCCACATTAACTTTTTCTTTATTTTGTCCGTTTGCTGGCGATGATTAGGAGATTAATGGTTGGTATTTGTGGTTAGTAGCTTATAACTCGAGGGTTGATAGTGGCCCGACTCCACTTAAATAAAAAATTTTACATTTAAATTTCTTTATAATTTATAAAATTTTAAATTAATAATAAAAAAATTATATTTTAACTCTCTAAAATTAATAAAATGATAAAAATGTAGAAGTAAATTTATACAATTAATGATAATAATGATAAGAAGTTGTTTCCTATCACATGGAAATTTATGGCATCTTCCATTTGGTTTTATATTTGTCCATTTGCTTGGTTAAGAGTTGAAAGACAAACTATAATTAAATATACAAAACCAAACGAATTTCAAGGGTTTCTCTTCAATTATTGTCGAATTTAGCTAATTATTAGTAATATTTATTATTTAATTATAAAATTATAAAATAGTGACTTAATTATAAATATATATATATATATAAAATAGCCATCTAATTATTTAATTTTTTCTTTTTATCATCACCGGAATAATGGTGGTAATTTTTATAATTGACATAATAGTAACTTTAACCATTAATAATTATACATTATGTCAATTTAGTCTTGATTCTAAAAATTTAACCTTTGACATTTACACATATATAATTTGATATTTTTATAATTTTATTTTTACTAAAAATAAATCATGAAAATAATAAAATATGCATAAAAATAAAAATACAGCTACCGACTATATCTCTTATTGTAGATTTATAACAATTATCTTTTCATAAAGATATTTTATTATAAAATATATAATAAGCACTTCCCTGTAACAAATAAAATTGTAGTAAACAAATGAAATTATTATAAAGAAGAATTTTCTATTTTCATAATAATAATAATAATAAAAGAAAAGAAAAAAGTGGTTCTATTAATTCACCTCACATTTGAAATATGTTATATGTAATAATATTAATGTCTTTATCAATTTTGGTGGTTCATCCTTTCCCATCTCTATAAATTTGCATGCAGAACTAAAGCAACACATATCAACACAATCTGTATAACCATGAAAACCACAACAGCTTCGGTGTTTCTTCTTTTCATCATCTTCTCAATCACACCATTGTCCTTTTCGTTTGGTGTGGCCAACACTACAAACGCTCCTGTGCTCGACAGTGATGGCAACGAGCTCCGCACAGGCACCCCATACTTCGTTGTGTCGTCGATATGGGGTGCTGGTGGTGGGGGGCTTGCCCTAGGCATGCCTAGAGGAAAGCCATGCCCGGAAGTCGTTGCTCAAAGAGGATCCGGTGACGATGGTATTCCGGTGATATTTTCTAATTCGGACTCCAACGATGGCGTTGTTCGCCTATCCTCTGACATAAACATAGAGTTCATTCCCCTCAGACCCAGATTTTGCCAAACAACAACGGTGTGGAAGGTCGATGATTACGACCACTCAGCCGGAAAATGGTGGGTGATAACCGATGGGGTTAAAGGGAACCCAGGTGCCAACACTTTGACCAGTTGGTTTAGAATAGAGAAGGCGGGTGATCTTGATTACACATTTAAGTACTGCCCCGCTGTACGTGGAACATGCCCAGCCTTATGCAACAAAATTACGAGAGACTCAGATGGAGAAATGATACGTTTGGCTCTCTCCGCTGGCCATGGATGGCCATTTTTCTTTAAGAAACTTCAAACATCAGCCATGGAGATTGAACAAGTTGTTCATAATTAGATTGAAAGCAATCATTATGCATGAACTAGTAGTTACTATACAATATTAGCTTCAAGTAAATAATGCTGAGAGAACTGATTGTTAAGATTGCCTTGTTTGAAGCAGCAGCATGTATATATATATATATGCTTGCTTACAAGGTTTGTCTCTCAGAGTCCTTCTCTTTGTACTCTTTTCAGCTTAATATATAAACTGTCTACTTATTTACTTCTTTTATTGCCATTGATTCTAGTAGTATTAGACTCATTAACTTGGATACATTGTCTTGTAAGAGATAGCTTATCTCTTAACAACTGTTTGGGTCAACAAAATTAATGTATATATGAAAACGAATATTGAATTTGGATGTCCAATCAATTTTTTTTAATTAATTAATTAAAAAGAATTGTTTTAATTCAAAAAATCTAAAAGAATTTGATAAAAAATGTGGAAGGGCACACTTGTATGATGAATAGTAATGATAATAATCGTTTTCCTAGCACAAGTATGGGATTCGTCCATTTGGTTTTATATTTATCCACTTGCCTGAGTGTTTAAGAGTTAAAAGGACAAAACTATTAAGTAGAAAACACCAAACGAATATGAAGGCTTTTGTCTTCTTCAATTAGTATGACCTATATTTCTTATTAAACTTCGTATTTTACATTCAATATCATCATCACAATCATTTTAATTTATTTTCATGAATAAACTTTTATGTCCCATTTTAATTGAATCATTAAAATTATTAATTGAATTTTTTAAGTCAAGTGATACTAATTTGATTTTTTAAAAAGTTGTTTGAATTAATTTTATTTTCGTGTCATAATTGACATAAATGGCCATTGTGAATGGCAACATCAATAGTTATTGAGTACAGCGGCTAAAATTTTCAGTTAAAAAAAGAATGAAAGGAAAACAAAAGAAAAACGTGGAAAGAAAGAAAGAAAGAATAATAATAATAATAAATAAATAAAATAGAATTGTGGGGGCGATGCTTTTGAACAAATCTTGATTTAAACTATATAAAGAAAATATGTGTTATATATATAATTAATTATGTACTTATACTTAATATATTATATATCTAATGTCATATTTTCATATTCTCAGAAAGTGGTGACATACAAATACTTGATTCGATTTATTTCTTTAGCTCCCCGTGAATTGTATGTTTGTAACATTAGGGACAGAATTTCTTCAATTATCCAATTGACTGGACGTATTGTGTCGATTTTTTTTTAGTAATATACCTAGAAATACCCGTTGATTCTTTATAAACGCTGTTTCGAACACAACTGGTACACTCTAAAATAATTTACTTGAACATCATTACTCTTAGCCATGAACCTCCTTTGAGTTTTTAATTCACCCAACTTTTCTATTTTCCGATCAAAAGCAAAGAAGAAAGGAATGAAAAAAAAAGAAAGAAATCAAAGTTGCTAACTCAAAACCAAATCCTGAAAATTTTCATTTCAATGAATATAGTAAGTAAATATAGATTTATAGTAATAGCAAATAATAAGAATTAAGTAATATAACGATTTTAATTCTATTTAGAATCAATTAAAATATTCAATTAAATATTCAATTAAAATAAATTAAACTGTATAAATTTTATAATTTTAAATTATTATTTTGTATTAATTTAAAAACAAAATAAATATTATATACAATGATTTAGTTACAGCGTGTCAGCTTGAAGTCTAAGACTTTATAACATATAAATTTAATAGATAATTAATAACTAAAAATTAAATAGCAAAAGCATAACTGCGCCACTTCTCACCATTTTAATGTATGCAACTTATTATATATTTATATATATTATCATTTTATTTTAAATAATTTAATTTTTATAAATTTAGGATAAATCTCAAAATTATACATGAACTTTAATTTAATATGCAATTGTATAAATAAACTTTAATTTGGTACAATTATACACGTGATACTTTAATTGTGGTTTAAATACTCACTTGAAACTTTAGTTTTGATTTAATAATGCATATTTAAATAAATAAATACATCAATTTTTTATATTGGGTAAATATAATTATTTATGTATGCAATATATAACATAAAATGATGTTATATCAATAATTGTGTTAATAATTTTCAAGAATTGGATCAAATCAAAATTTTATGTATAAAATTGAACAAAATCAAAGTTAATGTATACAATTGCACATTAAACCATAATTCATGTATATTTTTTTTGTATATATCCCATAAATTTATTTCATTAACTTTTTACCTATATCATATATAGAGTTGTTCGTGAACCGAGCCAAGGAATGCCCACTCGAAAAAATGAGAGGGTTTTGGAAAAAAATATATGCCTAAAAAATGGGCTTGGATAAAAAGACAAGGCCCGTTTAGAAAATGAACCGGCATTGAGTAGGGTTTTTTTGTCCGGGCTCAGCCTAACCCGAATTTTCAATTAAAAAAAACCCTGTTGTTTTTGCTGCTATTTTTCCATATCTTGGTGTTGTTTTCTCACTTTTTGCCGCTATTTTATTACCATTTCACTATTATGTTACTACTATTTTTTTTAATGTTTGGATATAGTATAATAATTGTTTTATTGTTAATTTTATCACTATTTTAGAGACATTTGTTTGTTATGTTGTACTTATTTTAGTTTTTATTTAAGTATAAAAAAATTTAAAATTTATTTTCAATTTATTGATAAACATGTAATTTAATATTTTCAGTGTATTTATTGTATTATATTTGTTAAATTTATATAAAATTAAAATTAAAAAATATGGACCGAGATGGGAGTTTAACAAAAATTTAGGCCCATTTTTCAAGTCGGGCCGATCTCAAACCTAACAATCGGACTTAAAATTTTGTTAGAGCTCGGCCCATCCCATGAACAACTCTAATTATATATATATGTCATTCTCTAATAATAATAATAATAATAATAATAATAATAAGTGGATAACATAAAACTAGTAGTAAAGAGTAAGAAGACAAAGAAGAATTAAGTGGATAACATAAAACGTGCGAAAACATTTATCTTCAATTCTGACACATAAAGCTAGTATTTTTGGGTAAAGTATAGAAATGGTGATTAAATTATTGTTGATGTTCTATTTTAATTTTTAATTTTTCTATTTTAGTTATTAAATTATTTGAAATTAAAATTTTGGTTATCAAATGTTAACAGTAGTTTGAAATTTAACAGAAATATTGATGTGAACTTTTCTTATTGATTTAATAATAAATTTAGCCTTCTAATATTTATATATTCTATTAATTTGATACTAAATATAAAAATTTAACAAATTTAACCTTCAATATTTACAAATTTTGTTATTTTAATTCAAATTCTAAAAAAATTCAATAAATTTAACCCTCAACATTTAAAAATTGATAAATTTCAATTTTTAAAATTTTGTAAATTCCTAAAATATAAAGCATCATTCTCCACCTCATAGGATTCCATGTAAATGGATTTTCTTGAATTCTTTACCAAGTTGTCTTGAGTTTAATTTCTTCTTATTTAGTTTGTGGAATAAATGGCATATAGTTAGATGTCACTGCAGCTGACAATGAAAGGTTTGACAAAGTTGATAAATTCAGAGCTTTTGATGCTGAGCTTCAAATCAGTCTTGCCTCCACTCACCCAAGAAATCAACTTTACAATTTTTATTGAGTCTTAACTCGATTAATATGAGTATTGTTATCAATATAGGAGGAAGTGAATTTTAGTGCGTTGAAACACATTATCTTCTTATTGATGAATTGAGGAGGGGCTATGAATAGTTTTAAATATTATATTAAAAAAGCAGAGATAATTGAAACCTACAATAATATTGTTCAAAAAAATTACCTAAAAACACGAAATCTTACTCCCTGAATTTTCTAGAAACACAAATATTTCTCCCTGCCTTTGATGGTGTATACATGCATGGCCATGTGTGAGCTCCTGCATTTTAACTAATCAACACAGATAATACCCTCAATGAGACATTAAAATTAACTCTTTTTTTTTGTTTTTTCATAAAATTTATAATTTTGTATTTCAATGAAAAAATCTAAATCTAAGTTGATCCGAGTCCAAAAAAATCTGAAGCTGTAAAAAGTTTGATCTGAGGCTGCTCATTTGCCACCTCTAATAACCATTTGATAGAGGTTTAATATAAAGGAATTTAGATTTTAGGAATTTACAAAATTTTTAAAATTAATTTTTTATTTGTAAATGCTAAGGGATAAATCTATTGAAGTTTTTAAAATTTGAACTGAAATGTCAAAATTTGTAAACATTGAAGGCTAAATTTGTTTATTTTTTCTATTTAAGACCAATCGATAGAATGTGTACACATTAGAAGACTAAATTTATTATTAGACCAATAAAAAATGCCCAACTTAACGCTTTCTCAAATTTCAAACCGATGTTAATATTCAATGACCAAAATTTTTATTTCAAATAGTTTAGTGACCGAATAGAAAAAAAATTAAAAGTTTGATGACCAAAATAGAACGCGGATAATAATTTAATGATATTTTATACTTTATCTGTTTTTTATGATTATTTATACATATCAAGTGTAGCTAATTTAGGAAAAGAATCAATGGTTAAGGTTGTTGTTGATACTTAATTATCAGCGTCCAAATTTTGCTAATGTAATTTTCCTTATCATAGTTTGTATCTTAATTTTGTTACCAAAAAATATTAGTAATAAATAATATATGCTCGAGAAATGTACGTATGATTGATTTAAACAATACATGTTGGAGTAATTTACTGATGGATTTAAAATAAAATTTAAAAATAAAATAAAATTTTAAAAATCCAAAAGTATTTTTCTTTTAAAAAATTTAAAATGATTTTAAATTATTTACATGATTGATTTAAAGGATTTTTTTCTATTAATTATTTTTATATTAAATTTATTTTACTTTATGTATAACATTTAAAGGGTTTGTATATATGCTAACTCATGAGTCAATTAAAATTTGTATTATATTCATTGAATTTTTAAAATATATTATTTATTTATTTATTTATTTATTTATTTATTTGAGACCCATGATAAACTTGTATTTAAAGTTATTGGTGCACACTATAAATTCATATATTGAAAATGATAGGTGCTAAAAGTAACATGTTTTAGTCTCATTCTTAATGTGTTTTTGGATGATTATTCGATATAAAAAAGTTAATTTTATGCTCCTAAACTTTTCAATTTACATTCTACACTTAATAGAGCATTTAGGAGCAAAAGAAGCGAAAAACGAGCGAAAATAAAAAAAAAATAGGAGCAAGTCTCAAGAGCCACACAGGCTGAGCCATTCCACACGGGTTGGACACATAACCGAGTGAGCCACACGACCATGTGCTAGACTGTGTGGAAATCGCAAACTACACTCCAAACGGCATGAAAACACATTAATTTTAAGGTTTTTTAAGCATTTTAATACCTATACATGACAAAGATAAGAAGAGGGGAGAGAGCCGTCAGAAAATATTAAAGAAAACAACTTGAAAAACACCATTGAAACCAACTTTGAAGCAAATTTTCATCAAGATTGAAGATCACATTTTGATTTCTTTGAAGTTTATTATGAGTTTCTTTATTTATTGTGGTTATACTGACTTTAGGATGTTTTTATTTGCTATCATGAACGAATTTTCTAAATACCTAAGGAGATGAATCCTATCATGAATTATGTTATTTGATTTCTATTTTTACGTAATAAAGACTTAGATCTTATTCTCAATTATGTGTGCTTAATTTTTGGTTTAATATTTCTAGACTATTAATCCATGTTTGATGTGCTTAAATCAGAGGAGGAATAAACCCTATTTAAGAGTAGATCTAGCGTAAATGAGTGGAGTTGCATGCAATTCTAGAAATAGGACAACATAAATCTACCGTATTAGATCCAAATCTAATAGGGGAATCTATAGATCGAGTTAATACGATGATAGAGGTTTTAATTAGAAATAAATTTCAATTAATTAACCTAGTCTTGAAGAGATATATTAGCATAATTTAGAGATTTTTACAGATCAATATACTAAGTGACGACGTTGCGTAATATAGATTGATAATGACAGATGAAGTCTAGGTAGATTCTTTCCTAGGTATTGTCTCGCTTCTTGGTTATTATTTGATTATTTTCTTGATTTGTGCTTTGTTGTGTTATTTAGTTAACTAATTTAGTTAATTTTAGTTTCAACCAATCACTCCAATTTATCAGTTAAATAATAGAAAATACGGTAATTACTGGTACTTTTAGTCTTCGTAAAAACGATATCTTTGCTCACCATAACTATACCATTAATTGATGTGCACTTGTCTGAGTTAGATTTTTAGTTGGTTTACGACTGCAATCAAAAAACTCATTAAGTTAGCACAAACTAAGTTAATTATTCGTTGGTTGCTTTATTTTTTTCCTGAATTTTCGATTTCATCTTTCATTTTGTACAATAATTTTGATATAAAAATATCAAATTCTCGACCCTTAATATATACCTTTGAAATATAAACATATGCATCAATTCTTTTAGGTTCCTCACAACTTACTTATCCAAAATTCTTGTATCTTTCAGTTCTCCTGATTGAATCAAAATTTGACTTCGTAATTATTTTTTAAGGACCTCAAACTATCAATTTATAGCATAAATTTTCAATAGCTTTCATTCTTTACAAATTGGTCCCTAATTAATCAACAATGGTATTAAACCTTAAGCTTAGGGTCCCGTTGTTTCACTGAAAATGGCTTTCGAAAAATAATTTCTAGAAAATGACTTACTTTCCTAGAAAAGTTAATATTTTCTGATGTTTGGATGAATCAGTGTAAAATATTTTATATTGTTTGACAAATTTCTTAAAAATATTCATAAAAGTGTTTTCAATGAAACAAACATGCATTTGAGATTTTCTTATCTTTTCATTGTTTAATTAAGTTTATCTTATATCTATAAATTTATATTTTACATTTTTTGCATATAATAAAAATATATATTTTTAATTCAGTTCACTACAATGTCACTTTTTAGTTACATGACTACCAAGTGAGTATTTTTTATTTAAAATGTGACATCAACAAAATTGACAAAAAAATTTTAGCAATGTCAACAATTGGACTTGATTTTCAAATCGAAAAGTAGAGGACTAAATTCTTGAAAATAAAAGTATAGAGACTAAATTGAAAATTTGTGAAGAATACATAGACTTATCACATTTTTAACTTTTATACTACAAAATATTTATCATTAATATATTTATAATTATAATAAATATTTATTATTAAAATATTAATATTAAATATTTCCAATAAGAAGAATATTATTTAAAATTATTATTTTTAAAAATTTTATTAAAATAAAATTGAAATATTAAATAATTTATTAAAATAATTAATTTTATGACTAAATATAAATAATTAAATATGTATGTTTAATAATATTGGAATATATAATATTTTATATTAATATTTTAATTATTTTAAAATAAAATAAAAATTATTTTCAATATAATAATATTAATATTGATTTAAATGAATTTTTATATAAAAATAAAATTACCTATAGATGAGCTCTTTTTCCAGAAAATGACTTACACTTTTCAAAAGGATAAGTCATTTTATAGGAAAAAGAGTTCAATTTTACATTGACCTGTAAGTCATTTTCCGATGACCAAACTGTTTACTGTAAAACAAACATAAGAAAATACAGAAAATATTTTCTGTAAAACCTTTTACATGTAAACAAACGGACCCTTAATTCAAGCTTGTTCTAACATAACCCACTTCACTATTAGCATGACTCTTCCTTATACTATGTTTAACCATTAACCCTTCTCATGATTTCTAACAAAAATTCTCTAAGTTCTCTTTAATGGAAACTTCTATTAGCTTCAACAATAAGAAATTCTAACCATTGGGTTGGTTGTATCAAGTTTCATACTTTAAAAAACTATAAAAAAAATTATTTAGAAAACAATTTGTTTACCTTTGATGGCCTTGATGGAGAACAACTTGGTTTCTTCTTCTACTTAGTTTAAAGAATGCATGAAGAAGAAGAAGATTTCCCCTCTCCCACTGTTTTAAATATATATATAAATAACCTATTAATCAAGGTAATTAAGTCACTAATTAACCTTAATTAGCTATGATCTAATGGCCATAAACTTATCATGAGAAAATTAGTGGAAATGTGTGGCATTGATAATGGTTTGCCAATAATCAAACTTTGGGCATGGTAATATTGCAATCAGGTTTTTGGTTTAATTACACTTTTAAGTACTTGCTAAATTCTGTAATCAATTCCCACTAGGTGGGTCACTTGAACAATTGGGTCCATGTATTATAGTTACAACTTATCCAATTTAATCAATTAATGATTTGACTTTATAATTTCATGTACAACACACAAACTCCTCCGGTAAATTCTCAAGCTAGCTTTATTTAAAAATTTGGCCTCAAAACCAGCTTTCCAAATGTTCATGAAAATTGAGTTGTTACATTATGGTATTTGTTTTGTTCAACTTATTTGTCAGGCTCTATTCCTTTGAACTTATGTTCGTTGACTTCAGTGTTGCTTAAATGAAAATGTGGTGAACAATCTTATGGATAGGAGTGTATGATTGAGTATGTGTAACACCCCTAACCCACATCCTTCGCCAAATTAAAGTGACAGAGTGTTATTATACAAAACAGAACATTCCATGACAACACATAAACAATTATGCAAATTATCACAATCATTAATTAACCATATTAAAATATAACATAAGTATCCATACGACCTTTAAATCGAGCTTATATGGCCTTAAAAATAGCTTGGGATCAATCTAGGATCAATTTGGAACATAACATAAATTTTAAGAAAAATCTAAAAATTTTGGGAAACATGGGTCACACAACCGTGTGTCCAGGCCGTGTGACATACCCCAGACCTTGTGGGAATTCAAAATTAGGAAACGCAATCATGTCCTAACCCGTATGTCTACCTGTGTGAATATTTGAAATAGGGTCTCACAGTCGTGTCGAGGCCATGTGCTAAACCATGTATATATTCAAATTATGAACACATGGCCGTGTCGCAAGCCATGTGCTAGACCGTGCTCAAAACTATTTTGAGACACACAGCTGTGTCTTAGGCTGTGTGAAATTTTCACTTTAGACAACAACACACAGCCGTGTGCCAGGCCATGTACACCAAAATGTACCTTAAAAATCAAATTTACCAAAACATTTTTACTTAGGCATCAAGAAACCTAATTACCATCAATCAAACTCATTCAAAACACAATTAAACAGGTTCAAAACATCCATCCTAAGTGCCTAGCCATTGTGCCCTCATTGACATCATAATTCAATAATCAAATCAATCAGATTTAAACCAAGATTTAAACATTCAAATTGTAAAATCATCATTAACCATTCATACCAAAACACTGATCATTTCAAGTCATAAACACCTAGCAATATTCACATACTTTATAAAGCTTAACTACCAATACCAAATAAGATCCATACACACATACATACCAAACAAAACACATATTCACAAGTATCATTCAAGATTTACAACTTTACATGTAATTAACATAATTTCAAGTCACTTATTACATGTCATACAACCCAAAACAAACACTAAACAAACTACCAATAGTTTCTCGAATAGTGTGATTCTTGAAATAAAATTGATCACCCAAAGCGTCAAAAATAAATCTACAAGAAAGCATTGGAAGAGACACAAGAGTAAGCTTACTTAAGCTTAGTAATTTCGACGGATTTAAACAATCAACTTACCGAATAAACTTATCTAATATAGGGTATAGAAAGTCATAAATCATAATCATGTCATCCATAATCAGATCACGAGTGAGTCTTAAACTTAAATATGAATTAATTAATTCAATCAATTACATTATATCAGTAAATTATACCCGATGAACGTTGCAATGGATTTGGATACACAGTTAACCAACCAAACACACCAAATCACTCAAATGAGCTAGCCATCTGAAAGTACACATGGGCACCAAGTGCCAAGCCCATAGGCTAACCTCCCTCCGAAACACACCTTGTCACCAAGTGCCAAGCCCGTAGGCTTTACATCCGCCCCCGAAACACACCTGAAGCACTACAATATAACGCGATAGTTCGCAACAAATGTTGAACTTCAATATATTCAATAAACATGAATAAGATCAGAATCATCATCTCCACATCCACCAATCTCGTAAAGCGCACGATATAACCTATTGACATGCCAATTGTATCCTATCATACATTCATCGGCTCACATATTTGTCATTTAACAACATTTAATACAATTTCTTTCCCAAATCATTTCACTTACCACAATTCAATACTTCCATGTCATTTAATAATTTCAATCCACAAGTAATTAAATATTTAAATTATACTAAAATTAAACTGTAAAAACTCACTAGGGCCAAACTGTAGAAACAACAAAAGTTCAGGGACTAATCAACAACCTTCCCTTTTTCCACAATTATCAACTTGATCTTGATCTATAATATAATTTATTTCAATTATTAGCCTCAATTTTCATATTCTAATCATTTCAATACATATGATCTCTTATTTATAAATTTACACAATTATCCCAAATTTTTACACATTATACAATTTAATCCCTATGACCAAATCAAGCTTAGTTCTACAATTAAATTCTCAATCCATAGAACTAAATTTTAACCACATCCAAAACAATCCATATATGCTAAAATTTTCAAGAGTAACATGTCTATTTCAGTTAAATCACTAAACATCAAATTTTGTAAAAATCACTTTACAAACTCAATACATATGGTCACCAAGCTTCAACGCAAACTATTTACTACTACAAATCTTCGAAAATTTCAATACATAATTTCTATACTTTGATAACTTCACAAATAAACTCCAAAACTAGCTAAATTCCATTATCAATAGCTCAAAACTTAAAATTTATGATGAATAAACCAAGAAAATACTTACATGCATTAAAAACTAACAAAAACCAAGATCCCAAGCCTTAGAACAATGGTGTTTCAGCCAAACCTAAGAAAAATAAAGAAGATGACCACTACCCCACTTTTGTTTTACTTTCCTTTTATTATTATAATAATCTTTATTTATGAAATTATAACATTATAAAACACCAATTTAAATATATTTTTTTTCTCTCTTTACCGCCCATATTAACTAACTATGGGCTAATGGCAACATAACCCCCCTTAGTTTACTAATTTAAGCTATTATATTAAAATAAATCTATAATAAGCAACTTTTCCACCTATTACAAATTAATCCTTTTTCTTTAATCAATTCACTATACGTTAAATTTTCTAAACCAAAACTTAATACGACACTGATGACTTTGTAAATATTAAATAATTAATAATTCTAGACAGACACGTCGAAAGTGTAGTCCTAAAACTATTATTTTCGACACCGCTGAAAATCGGACTGTTATAGTATGGTTCTACCTCTTAGGGGGAGACATATTCTAGTTTCCTTTGACTTGTTTAGATGATGTGTTAATCATTTGCTACTGGTTTTGTCAAAATGCCAAATGGTGAGATTGTTTGAAACTTTGTTCATGTACGAACAGTAGATTAAACAATGCTTAATTTGATGCATTCAAAGAATTTATGTTGGCATGTTTGACTTTATAATGAAATGGCTTATGATTTAATCTCATTGAGTAGCAAATGGGGAAGTGATTTTGTGTTATAACATGTGATGATCATTATCTTTCAATCAACTACCTTGAAGAAGAATGGGAGGAGTTTGAACTTTTGTGGACTTTCGTAATATTTGAAGCTGCTAAGATACTTGTTTATAAAGAATTTTATGATATAACTAATCAAAATAATTCATGTCATAATTTTTGGAGTTTTAAACTTATGAAGACTCTAGTATTGGCCTATAAATAGGCATAATTACCGCACATTGAAAATAGGCTTTTGGAGGGTTTAAGTTGGATGCTTTGGTGAATTTTTCTTGTGTTTTATATAACACTCTTTTTTAAGTTTTTATTGGGGGATATTTGCTTGATGTAAGTGAGATATTTTGGAGAGAGTGATTTGTAATAATTTAGGTTCAATATTGAAGTTGCAAATAATTATAAGGTAATGGTAATTTGGACTTTAGTCAATAGTTAATCAAGACGAATTGTAAATACAAATTATTTTTAAGCGAAACTCTACAGAATAAAACTAGTGAACTCAAACTACTGAACTCAAACTACGCTAACAAATATTACATATTATCTTTCCTTACTTTACTCGTTGCTTTACCTTATTTTAAAATTGTTTTGTCATAAATGTATTATGTTTGAACCTTTCCAATCGAAATAAAAAAATGAGATTGAAATTGTGATAAAGCTAAAAAAGTTACAACAAATATGATTAATATTATTTTTATATATACTTAATAAAAGTTAAAAAGGAATTACATTTATTGAATATTATTTTATTTAATAAAATATAATTACTATATTTTATATAAAATTTAAATATTTTATTGTTTGTTAGTTAAATTTTATTTTCTTTATTTTCTTTATGAATAAAATTAATTTTCCTAAAATTTGAGATAAAAATGTTATATAGAAAATTAAATTAGTAAAAAGTTTAAAAAATCAATTCTAAAATAAACTTAACTATTATAATAAAATATTTTTATATAAAAAAGAAATTATAGAAAAGACTTATTGAATATATTTCCTATTTTCGACATTCATAAAAAAAAAAAGTGGTCCTAATAATTTATTTATACAAAACAAAAAAAAGTGGTCCTATTAATTCACCTCACATTTGAAATGTGTTATATGTAATAATATTAATATCTTTATCAATTTTGGAGGTTCATCCATTCCCATCTCTATAAATTTGCATGCAGAACTAAAGCAACACATATCAACACAATCTGTATAACCATGAAAACCACAACAGCTTCGGTGTTTCTTCTTTTCATCATCTTCTCAATCACACCATTGTCCTTTTCGTTTGGTGTGGCCAACACTACAAACGCTCCTGTGCTCGACAGTGATGGCAACGAGCTCCGCACAGGCACCCCATACTTCGTTGTGTCGTCGATATGGGGTGCTGGTGGTGGGGGGCTTGCCCTAGGCATGCCTAGAGGAAACCCATGCCCGGAAGTCGTTGCTCAAAGAGGATCCGGTGACGATGGTATTCCGGTGATATTTTCTAATTCGGACTCCAACGATGGCGTTGTTCGCCTATCCTCTGACATAAACATAGAGTTCATTCCCCTCAGACCCAGATTTTGCCAAACAACAACGGTGTGGAAGGTCGATGATTACGACCACTCAGCCGGAAAATGGTGGGTGATAACCGATGGGGTTAAAGGGAACCCAGGTGCCAACACTTTGACCAGTTGGTTTAGAATAGAGAAGGCGAGTCATCTTGATTACACATTTAAGTACTGCCCCGCAGTATGTGGAACATGCCCGGCTTTATGCAACAAAATTGCGAGAGACTTGGATGGAGAAATGATGCGTTTGGCTCTCTCCACTGACCATGGATGGCCATTTTTCTTTAAGAAACTTCAAACATCAGCCATGGAGATTGAACAAGTTGTTCATAATTAGATTGAAAGCAATCATTATGCATGAACTAGTAGTTACTATACAATATTAGCTTCAAGTAAATAATGCTGAGAGAACTGATTGTTAAGATTGCCATGTTTGAAGCAGAAGCATGCATATATATATGCTTGCCTACAAGGTTTGTCTCTCAGAGTCCTCTTTGTACTCTTTTCAGCTTAATATATAAACTGTCTACTTATTTACTTCTTTTATTAATGCCATTGATTCTAGTAGTATTAGACTCATTAACTTGGATACATTGTCTTGTAATTAACCCAAAAATTATATATATATCAAAAAAAAAAAAAAGAGAGTGAGAGAGGAAAATAGACTAGCAAGTAACAAGCGAAAAATGGTAATACTAGGGTTATTTAGAGTGGTTTCAATGCACAACCGGAATGAATTGTTACCTTATCTTTAGAGTCAAAGAAGGGTTCGTGACTAGTCTTTCAACAATACTATTTTCAAGGTTCGAACCTGTATTATCCTTTAAATACGTAATGTATTTTATCATTACACTCAATAATATTAGTAATTTGCTTTATTCTATTCTTAATTAATAATTATGATATATATAAAGTTTAAGATGGATTTTCTTATTCATATATATCAATTAAATCAAATATTTGTATTTAAAGTTTTAACCGAACATTAACTTTTTTTTTTAATTTCTTCGTTTGTTGGTGGTGATTAGGAGATTGATGGCCGGTCTTTGTGATTGGTAGCTTTTAACACAATGGCGAAGCTAAGGAGGCTTTAAATGTTTAAATGATTTTTTTTTTCAATTGAAACTTCTTTATAATTTATAAAATTTTAAATTAATAATAATAAAATTACATTTTAATTTTTTAAAAATGATAAAAACGTGGAAGCACATTTGTACGATTAATAATAATGATAATATTTTTCCTACCACATGGAAGTTTATGGAAACACCATTGGGTTTTGTATTTATGTTTTATTCGACCCTCTTATAAGTTTTACTGGGGAGATTTGCTTGATTGTAAGTGAGGTATTTTGCGGAGAGTGATTTATAATAATTTAAAATTAATATTGGGGTTACAAATAACTATGGGAGTAAAGTAGTTTAGACTTTAGCTAATAATTGATCAAGATGGATTGTAGAATAAAATCATTTTCGAAGCAAAATTTTATAAAATTAGGAAATCTGAATTACGTTAACAAATATTGATATTATCTTTCTTCACTTTAGTCCTTGCTTCACCTTATCTCAAAATTATTCTATAATAATCTATTTTGTCTCAACCTTTTCAACAGAATTTAAAATGCAACTATTTCTAACAAGTGCAAACCAAAAACTTTTTCACATACCAATAAATGGCAAGCAACCATACCGTGGGCCCAATGTCCCAACAATCATCTAAACATTTTTTTTTCTTTTTTAAATAATATGTAATAATTTATATACCATAAATGAATATTAATTAAAATAATATAAACAAAATAGGACTCTTTAATATAATATGGATCCAAAATGTTTCATATTTGAAATGCAGTTTTGATAATTTCACATTTCATATTTTATCTTAGAACAAAAAGAAAATTTGAATTTAATATTTGGACTATTGATCAATGGTGTTTATTATATTTCAAGACTATCAGATTAATCTGTCGATACTACTTATATGGTATGGTTTAAATGGGTGTGTGTATATAGAAATTTGAAATTCTATTGTATCAAAGAAAATTTTTTAAAAATAAAATAAAAGGAATTTGAAATTTAAAATTTGAGATCAAAATAAAAAATGAGACTTGTTATAAACCATAAGGCTCAAAAAGGTTACAACAAATATGGTTAATATTATTTTATATATACTTAATAAAAGTTTAAAATATCGAATTTGTAATATTATTTTTATTTAATAAAATATAATTAATATATTTTATATAAAATTTAAATATTTTATTGAAATATTATGTTAGGTAAATTTTATTAATTTTATTTTCTTTATAAATAAAATTAATTTTATTAAAATTTGAGATAAGATAATTAAATTAATAAAAGGTATACTTCATATTTTATAGTTATTATAAATAAAAATTATTATAAAAATAAAAAAAGAATTCTACAACATAATGAAATATTTTTATTAAAAAAACAGAAATGATTGATGGAATATATTTCCAATTTTCGACGTTCATTAAAAAAAAAAAAGAGTGGTCCTAATAATTGATTTATTGGGGGAAAAAAAGTGGTCCTACTAATTTACCTCACATTTGAAATGTGTTATATGTAATAATATTAATATCTTTATCAATTTTGGAGGTTCATCCTTTCCCATCTCTATAAATTCGCATCGAGAAATAAAGCAATACATCAACGCAATCTGTATAACCATGAAAACCACAACAGCTTCAGTGTTTCTTCTTTTCATCATCTTCTCAGTCACACCATCATCTTTTTTGTTTGGTGTAGCCAACGCTACAAACGAACCTGTACTCGACATTGATGGCAACGAGGTTCAAACAGGCACCCCATATTAGGTTGTGTCGTCCATATGGGGTGCTGGTGGTGGGGGGCTTGCCCTAGGCAGGCCTAGCGGAAACCCATGCCCGGAAGTCGTTGCTCAAAGACGATCCAGTGACGATGGTATTCCGGTGATATTTTCTAATTCGGACTCCAACGATGGCGTTGTTCGCCTATCCTCTGACATAAACATAGAGTTCATTCCCCTCAGACCCAAACTTTGCCGAACAACAACGGTGTGGAAGGTCGATGATTACGACCATTCAGCCGGAAAATGGTGGGTGATAACGGATGGGGTTAAAGGGAACCCAGGTGCCAACACTTTGACCAGTTGGTTTAGGATAGAGAAGGCGGGTGATCTTGATTACACATTTAAGTACTGCCCCGCAGTATGTGGAACATGCCCAGCTTTATGCAACAAAATTACGAGAGACTCAGATGGAGAAATGGTACGTTTGGCTCTCTCCACTGGCAATGGATGGCCATTTTACTTTAAGAAAGTTGGAAAATCAGCCATGGAGATTCAACAAGTTGCTCGTAATTAGATTGAAAGCAATCATTATGCATGAACTAGTAGTTACTACATAATATTAGCTTCAAGTAAATAATGCTGAGAGAACTTATTGTTAAGATTGCCTTGTTTGAAGCGGCAGCATGTATATATATATGCTTGCTTACAAGGTTAATTTGTCTCTCAGAGTCCTCTTTGTACTCTTTTCAGCTTAATGAATAAACTGTTTACTTATTTACTTCTTTTGTTGCCATTGATTCTAGTAGCATTCGACTCATTAACTTGGATACATTACCTTGTAATTAACCAAAAAGTTATATATATATATATATCAAAACAAAACAAAAAAGAGAGTGAGAGAGGAAAATAGACTACCAAGTACCAAGTGAAAAATGGTAATACTAAATTTCCAGATATATGGCATTGTTTGTGTGTGACAAACACCAAGTATAAATAGGTGGAAGTATGACTACTTATCAAGAGTGGTATGGTTCAAAAACTACCCCTATCGAATTATTTCATCCTACTCATTCGTTATCGATAGGAAGAAGGATACTTCCAACAAGAAATATTTTGAAGGGTTAGTGTTGAGTTAGCTAAAAATCAAAGTTTATCAGAAGCTCGATCTAAAATTCGCCAAAAAGAGGATTATTCAAAGCGATTTCAATAGACAACGGGAATGGAATAGTCTTTGAGTGGTTAGGGCACCTTATCTTTTGAGATAAAGAAGGGTTGGTCCATGTTTGCAGTTCGTGACTAATCCTTACAACAATGTCGTTTTCAAGGATTGAACATGTGTCATCCTTTGAACATGTAATGTGTGTCGAAACCGTTTTTTGAAAACAAAAATTTCAGTTGTCGACTTTTAAAAATAAAACTGGAGTCGCCACCGATCTTTTATTAAGGTGTGATCGGCCCACCTTAAAAATTATTTTGGTCTGCGAGTTTTGAAAATAGGTTCGGGAGTCGATTACGCACGAGGAAGGGTTAGCACCCTCGTGACGCCCAAAATCGGTACCACATTGATTATTTAATGTTTTAGTGTCGAAGGTTAAAAAAGATTTTAAAATAAGCTCAAATGATGGAATTTGAAAAAGGATAATCAATTGTTCAAGTCATGTAAAGAAATCGAGTCCCAATACGTTAGGGTACAATTCCTCATAATCCCCGAACTTTGAATATCACTTTTATTTTATGTGAAAATTTTCATTTCGAGAAAGTAACATGCCACACCCAATACGTTAGGGCACGACAAGTTAAGTTTCCAAAAATGATTTTTATACTCATGCATTTTGAATAAAGAATATCCTCGGTCATTTAAGATTAACGAAGAAAATCCGAACCCAATACGTTAGGGCTCAATTTCCTTCGAAAATCCCCAAACTTCGAATAATGCCTTTATTCAAAAAAAAACCTTTGAATCAAGAAAATAACTTTGATGAATGGTTAAAACCAAAATATATTTTCAAAAGGGTATGTTAAAAAGTTAATATACAATATGATACAAATACTTTAATTTACAAAGATATACGAATAAATATTTACAAATTTAGATATACAAATACAATATACCAAAGAATTTGCAAACATGTGTACGCATATATTTGATGCACATATACAATAATACATATAAAAGATGGAAAAAAATGCATGTATGTATGAGTATGAAAATCGTAAAAATAAAATAAAAGTATAAAGATATGCATATGTGTATATATTTTCAAAAATAAGGAAAATGTATTAGCATATATATATATATAATATAGAGTATATAAAAGTAAAAATAAAAAATGAAAACGTATGTATATGCGTATATACTTACAATAAAAGAACAAAATATATATATATAAATATAATATATAAATAAACTATGAAAAAAAAATATGTGTGTGAAAATCTGTATGTATATAAAAAAATGAAGTATGAAATGTCAGTGTATATAAACTATAAAACAATATATACATATATAATATATACGAATTTCCAAAGCTTAGAATATATATATATATATATATATATATATATATATATATATATATAAACATGCCTATATAAAGTACGCATATGTACAGGTATAGAAAATGTGGCAGTAAATATGACAGTAAGTAATATAATAATACTAATAATGGTATAATGATAAAAAAAAATAATTGAAGAAAAAAAATGATCCAAATTGAATTAAAACGGAAATGGGGACAAATATAAAAAAACTAATTTGGAAACACGCCCAACAATGGAGGACTAAAAGCGAAATTAATCCCGTCCATAAAATGTTGTGCAGTGATGGACTAAATTGAGACAGAAACGAAATGTGAGGCTAAAATTAAAAGAAATAAAAAAGGATTTAATTGAAGTGCGCCACAAAAAAGAAGGACCCATAGCAAAAATATCCCATTTAAGGGCGGAACATGTGGATCCTCCTTGGTGAAACGGCGCCGTTTTTTGTAACACTATTTAAATCAAAATTTTCCCTTTTAAAATTCTGATAGCCCAATTTAAAAAAAATAAAACTAAATGCTGCCCTTTTATTCACTCTGCTAGGGTTTCTTCAACCTTTTTAGCGCCGCCGATCACCTGCTCCTTCACCCAAGCCCCGATTGCGACGGATATGGTGGCGGCACGGTGGCTCCGACGAAAAGGTAGGCTTTCCTTTCCTTGTATTCGAAGAAAAGTACTGGTATTCGGTTTTTCTTTTATATTTTCCCCTCTATTTCCGTATATCTTTTACCGAAAATTCCCCCAACCAAAGTGTTTCAAATCGGTTTTTATAACCGAATCTTAGAAAAGAAAATAAAAAATAAAATCAAAAAAAATCTAATTTTTTTTGTTATATTTCTTGTGGCTTGTGGTTTTCATGATAGGTGTGCGACGACTGCAGCAACGTGGGAATCGACGTGCTGCGATGGAGGCGCGATCTGCGAAGCTGGTTGTGGCTTGCGACGGCTAGTGGTTTTCTTCTGCTTAGGGTGTCTGTTATTTTTTGTTTTTTGGGCTAGGTTTAGTTTGGGCTTAGGTTTAGTTTATTGGGTTTGTTTATTTGCTTGGGCCCGGGCATTATTGGGCTTGTACAATGTGTCTTACAATTACACCTAACATTGTTGGTGATTTACTTTATTATATTCTTAATTAATAATTATGATATATAGTATGTTTAAGATGCATTTTCTTATTCATGTATATCAATTGAATCAAATATTTGTATTTAAAATTTTAACTCGACATATCGAAGGTCTGCTACTCTAGCACGTCTTTGGTCTGCTGCTCTAGCATGTTTTGGTTTTTTTAGGGTTTTTTTTTGGCTTATTTCTCTTTGTTCTAGCGATGACAGTTTTGGGATAGAGTATTTCTTTTCAATCTGGTTGATTTTGATTCGTGGCAATGGAGGATGAATTGGCAGAGTTAACATTGGAAGATGAGGAATAGGAGATTTTGCAAGTACAGAAGGAAACTGATTCTGCGACAGTGGTTTAAGATCTTTGTCTGGTTGGATACTTTCTCACAACGAGTGTAATCCACTTTATGACAATGAGAAGCGCGATGGCGAATCTATGGCATCCTCTTAGAGGAGTTCAGATCTCTAATTTGGGGGATAAGAAATTATTTCAATTTTTTCATAAAATGGATATTGATAGGGTACTAAATGGGGATCCATGGACTTTCAATAATCATCTTTTGGTGATTCATTTTTTGGAGGATGGTGAGGATCCGATGAAGGTACCGCTAATCTATACGACTTTTAAGGTGCAAGTGCATGATTTACCCCCAGGGTTTTTTACTGAATCTATAGCAAAGAAGTTAGGCAATTTTAAGGGTAAGTTTTTTGGATCAATAGAAAAAGCTTGGGTAAGGGCCTCAGGAATTTCTTACATATACGGGTTTAGATGGATGTTAGATGCTCTTTGAAGCGAAAAAAGAAGATTATGTTTTCACTTGGCAAGTGTTCCTATGTCAACTTGATATACGAATGACTAACTCTATTCTATTTTGTCTATGGTTGTTTGGTAGACAATGACTCTTTCTGTCAAGTTAGAATGGCTAAAGGCTTAGAAGTTGTAGAGATGGGATGGTATCTGTCTCTAAAAGCCCAGTCTAGGAGAGCTACTACGATGAACAGTGTGTGGCTGCGGGAGGAAGGTAAAGGTGAGATAAAGGGAAATACCATAGGACATTTTGATTTAGGGTAGGGATTGTGGAAGGATGGAAGGAAAGAATCTAGGATGCCCATAGATCTGTGTTGGGGTTAAATTTGGAGGGTGGTTTGAAGTTAGTGTCGGGTATGCAAGGGAACTCTTCAACGATACAAGATCATTCGAATATGGATCACGACTCAGAGGAATGCGCTATAGAAGGTAAAGATGGGAAAAAAAAGACCCAAAAAGGATAATGGAAATCATAGTGTTTCGATTGTGACAGATTCACTTGTGATTAGAGATGAGAGATTGTTGGGACGAACTCACTTTTTATCGGCAGCTGCCAAGGGGCAAGATGATCAGTCACAATAAAAATAATTAGTTGGAACATCCATTGATTGGGGTGTCCACAGGCTATAAGAAGGCTTTGACATATGTTGAAGGTGTATAATCCCCAAGTGGTCTTCTTTATGGAGACAAAAATTAGTAATGTGCAAATAGAGAATGTGCATAGAAGGTGTGGATTTTTAAATGGTATTGATGTTTCGGTCGATGGTTCAAGAGGAGGTCATTTTCTAGCTTGGAAGGAAAATGTTAAAACGAATCTAATGAGTTATTCTAGTAGTCATGTAGATGTTGTATTTTAGAAGATTGATAATGGAGGTTTGCTGGCTTTTATGGGACATCAAATGCGTGTAGCAGAGACGATTCATGGAATTTGTTAAGAAATCTAGGACGCTCTCAAGCGTTCCCTTGGCTAGTGTGTGACAATTTTAATGAAATTATATACTCTTTTGAAAAGGTTGGGGTGCCAAGAGAGGAGAAGAGAATAGAGGTCTTTCGAGGAGTCTTATAGGAATGTTAGTTAATGGACATTGGATACTTTAGGGCTAGGTTTACCTAGGAAAGGGGAAACTTACCGAAAACGAATATGAGAGAGCGACTGGATAGAAGAGTGGCGAATGCCGAATGGATGAACATGTTTTCTAGTGCAGTGGTTTAGCATTTACCACATTCTTTTCCAGATCATTGTCCCCTTTTTAATCATACGGAGCAGGAGAGTAATAGGTTGAGGCAGAAAAGGTTTCAGTCCGAGGCATGGTGGGTGATGTAAGAATCTTTTGAGGAGGAGGTTAAACAAATATGTCAATCTACTTCGGGTGATATGTTGGCTAAGCTAGAAGGTGTGAGGAAGGGCTTAGTGAGATGGGCGGGTTTTGTTAGAAATAAAAGAGAGGGCCTTAAAAGGAATTTGACTAGAAAATTGGAGGAGATGATGGGAAAGGATAGAGATGATGAGAATATTGTTGAACTATCTTAAAATTCTCTTGTCATAACTTGAAGTTTGTGTCATTTAATATAAGAATACAATTAATGCTTGCAATAATGTTGGCAGGTATAATTATTGTTGTATCAAACAAAACAATCTCATGTATGACTTCAAATATAAAACAAAATAATAATTAATTGAATAAAGGTAAACCCTAAGATACCAATCACTCCATTAATATTTCATTTTTGAACAAATATATTAAGTTGTAAATGATATCTTGGTGTAGTAATTAAACACCGACAATAACCATCACATGTTTATTACAACAGTTGCAAATGTAATTTTGTTAAATATTAGCCTCTATTTAGGCCAGTCAATATTAACATAACTTAAGTTACATACACACAACCCCAAATTTATAAAAGTCCTATTGTTAAATTGATTTGGTTCCTTTGACATAGGAAAGCTGAATTGCATAAACAATCAATGTATCCCCTATTTTATTCATGTTTATCACAATGTTTGAAGGAGTGCTCACTCTTTTAGGGCGTGCTTACCATTGAGGTTGAAAAGTATCATTAAACCCAAACAATTATTTCAAACCAAACATTAATTTTAAACTAGGATTTTAGGCCAACCCAAAACTTCTAGCTTTTACTTTTTGGAAAGGTGCTTTTCAATTAAAAATCTTTTTATTCCTCGTTAAACCTTCTACTTTATAACATAATGTCTAAAATGGAAATTTTATTTTTCTAAAAACACTTATAGACAACAATAATAATTACTATCAATTTTTCAAAATCACTTTTCTACGTCACTGTTAAACTTAAATGATAATCTGGCCTTTTAACCACTCTTTTCTAACAGAGAGCTTATCTCTTAGCAATAGTTTGGGCAAACAAAAATAATGTATATATGAAAACGAATATTGAATTTGAATGTACAATCAATTTTCTGAATAATTAATTAAAAAGAATGTTTGAATTCAAAAATTTTAAAAATTTTGATAAAAAATGTGGAAGCGCAGACTTGTGTGATGAATAGTAATGATAATAATGATAGAAGCTGTTTTCCTGGCACGAGGAACTTATGGAATTCGTCCATTTGGTTCTATATTAGCCCTGTTGCTTCCGTGTTTAAGAGTAAAACGACAAAATATTAAGTAGAAAACACCAAACGAATTGAACTATTTTCTTAAGATGGTGTCGGTAATGTATCTGTGGATACCCATTTGAATTTTTAAAAAACTGAAAAAATTAATTTATTTTTTAGATTGAATCAGCAGCAAGAAAATAAGAAAAAATACAACTTTGAGTTTGAGTTTGAGTTTGAAACTCTGAGATTTCGCTCGGTAATCTGAACGGTGAGGTGGTATGTTTAAATACGGAGAATAATATATATTCGACTAGCAACAATATGATGAAGTGAAATAGGAACTGAAGAAAGGGTAATTTAAAGTTTTGGTCATTGTTTTAAAAGATTACCTTCAGTCATTATATTTTTCAGTTTTGGAATTCCAGTACTACTTAAATTGTAATTATTAAATCTATTTACTATAATGATATAAAATTTTATAAATATTATGTGAAAATAAATAAACACTTGTTTTTTTTAAAAAGCACTTATTCACGGCACAAGGAACTTATGATGAATAGTAATGATAATAATGATAGAAGTTGTTTTTCTGGCACAAGGAACTTATGATGAATAGTAATGATAATAATGATAGAAGTTGTTTTCCTGGCACAAGCAACTTATGGGATTCGTCCATTTGGTTCTATATTTCTCCGCTTGCTTGAGCGTTTAAGAGTTAAAGGACAAATTATTAAGTAGAAAACACCAAACGAATTGGAAGGCTTTTGTCTTCTTCAATTAGTATGACCTATATTTCTTATTAAACTTCGTATTTTACATTCAATATCATCATCACAATCATTTTAATTTATTTTCATGAATAAACTTTTATGTCTCATTTTAATTGAATCATTAAAATTATTAATTGAATTTTTTAAGATAGTACCGTAATGTGTCAAGTGATATCAATTTAAATTTTTAAAAAAAGTTGTTTGAATTAATTTGATTACCGGTAATGTGTCAAGTGATATCAATTTAAATTTTTAAAAAAAGTTGTTTGAATTAATTTGATTTCGTTCGGTAATCTAAACAGTGAGATAGTGTGTTTAATTACGGGGAATAACATATATCCAACTGGTGACAATCTGGTGGAGCGAAACAGATATCGAAGAAAGAGTAGTTTAATGAATTTGGAGTGACTTCTGGGAAATCTGAATTATAGAAGTGAACGAAGAGGAAATCTCTTCTTTGGTGCCGTAATCGACATAAACAGCCATTATGAATGACAACATCGATAATTATTGAGTACAATGATTAAAATTTTCAGTTAAAAAAAAGGAATGGAAAGGAAAACAAAAAGAAAAACGTGGAAAGAAAGAAAGAAGAAGAATAATTAATTAATAAATAAAAAGAGAATTGTGGGGGCGATGCTTTTGAACAAATCTTGATTTAAACTATATAAAGAAAATATGCGTTATATATATAATTAATTATGCACTTATACTTAATATATTATATATTTAATGTCATATTTTCATATTCTCGGGAAGTGGTAATATACAAGTACTTGATTTGATTTATTTCTTGATCGCTTCGTGAATTTTAGGTTTGTAACAATAGGGATAGAATTTCTTCAATTCCAATCGACTGGGCGTATTGTGTCAATTTTTTTGAGTAATATACCTAGAAATACCGGTTAATTCTTTATAAACGCCGTTTCAAACACAACTGGTACACCCCAAAATAACCGTTACTCAAACATCTTTACTATTGACCATGAACCTCCTTTGAGTTTTTAATTCACCCAACTTTTCTATTTTCCAATCAAAAGCGAAGAAGAAAGGAATAAAAAAAAAAAGAAAGAAATCAAAGTTGCTAACTCAAAACCAAATCCTGAAAAATTTGGTTGCAATCAATATAGCAAGTCAATATAAATTTATAGTAATAGCAAATAATAAGAATAAGTAATACAACGATTTCTAACTCAATTTAGAATCAAATTAGAGTATGGTATTTTCTTTAATCAATTAATTGAATTCAAAAGTTCAATTAAAATAAATTAAATTGTATAAATTTTATAATTTTAAATTATTATTTTGTATTAATTTAAAACAAAATAAATATTATATACAATAATTTAGTTGCAGCATGTCAGCTTGAAGTCTAAGACCTTATAACATATAAATTTAATAGATAATTAATAACTAAAAATTAAATAGCAAAAGCATAATTGCGCCACTTCTCACCATTTTAATGTATGCAACTTATTATATATTTATATATATTATCATTTCATTTTAAATAATTTATTTTTATATTAATTTTATAAATTTAGGGATAAATCTTAAAATTATACATAAACTTTAATTTGGTGCAATATTTATACACATGATACTCTAATTGTGGTTCAAATACATACTTGAAACTTTAATTTTGATTTAATCATACACATTTAAATAAATAAATACATCAATTTTTTTTATATTGGGTAAATATAATTATTTATGTATGCAATATATAACATAAAATGATGTTATATCAATAATTGTGTTAATAATTTACAAGAATTGGATCAAATCAAAATTTCATGTATAAAATTGCACAAAATCAAAGTTCATGTATACAATTACACATTAAACCATAATTCATGTATAGTTTTAGTATTTATCCCATAATTTATTAAATAAACTTTTTACCTATATCATATATAGAGTTGTCTGTGAACCGAGCCAAGGAATGCCCGCTCGAAAAAATGAGAGGGTTTAAGAAAAAAAATACCCAAAAAAGGGGGCTTGGATAAAAAGACAAGGCCCGTTTAGAAAATGAACCGGGCCTTTGCTAAGGTTTTTTTTGTCCAAGCTCAACCCGACCCAAATTTTCAATAAAAAACCCTACTGTTTTTACCGCTATTTTCCCATATTTTGGTGTTGTTTTCTCACTTTTTACCACTGGTTTACTATCATTTCACTATTATGTTACTACTATTTTTTTTGTTAATGTTTGGATATTGTATAACACTTGTTTTATTGTTAATTTTGTCATTATTTTAGAGGCATTTGTTTGTTATGTTGTACTCATCTTAGTTTTTATTTAAGTATAAAAATTTTAAAATTTATTTTTAATTTATTGGAAACATGTAATTTAATATTTGTAGTATATTTGGTGTATTATAATAAATATTTATTATTAAAATATTAATATTGAATATTTTCAATAATATGTGAAGAATATTTTTAAAATTATTTTTAAAATTTATTATTAAATTAAAATTGAAATATTAAATAATTTATTAAAACAATTAATTATATTAATAATTAATTATATGACTAAATATAAACAATTAAATATGTATGTTTAATAATATTGAAAAATATAATATTTTATATTAATATTTTAAATATTTTTAAAAATAAAAATAAAAGTTATTTTAATATAATAATATTAAGCTTGATTTAAATTAATTTTTATATAAAAATAAAATTACCTATAGATGAGCTCATTTTTAGAAAATGACTTACACTTTTCAAAAGGATAAGTCATTTTATAGGAAAAAGAGCTTATTTTACGTTGACCTGTAAGTCATTTTTCGTTGACCAAACTGTTTTCTGTAAAACAAACATAGGAAAATGCAGAAAATAGTTTCCGTAAAACTTTTTACATGTAAACAAACGGACCCTTAATTCAAGCTTATTCCAACATAACCCACTTCACTATTAGCATGACTCTCCCTTATACTAAGTTTAACCATTAACCCTTCTCATGATTTCTAACAAAAATTTTCAAGTTCTCGTTAATGGCAACTTGTATTAACTTCAACAATAAGAAATTCTAACTATGGGGTTGGTTGTATCAAGTTTCATAGTTTAAAAATCTATAAAAAAAATTTATTGAGAAAATAATTTGTTTACCTTTGATGGCCTTGATGGAGAACAACTTGGTTTCTTCTTCTACTTAGTTTAAAGAATGCATGAAGAAGAAGAAGATTTCCCCTCTCCCACTGTTTTAAATATATATATATAAATAACCTATTAATCAAGGTAATTAAGTCACTAATTAACCTTAATTAGCTATGATCTAATGGCCATAAACTTATCATGAGAAAATTAGTGGAAATGTGTGGCATTGATAATGGTTTGCCAATAATCAAACTTTGGGCATGGTAATATTGCAATCAGGTTTTTGGTTTAATTACACTTTTAAGTACTTGCTAAATTCTGTAATCAATTCCCACTAGGTGGGTCACTTGAACAATTGGGTCCATGTACTATAGTTACAACTTATCCAATTTAATCAATTAATGATTTAACTTTATAATTTCATGTACAACACACAAACTCCTCCGGTAAATTCTCGAGCTTAGTATAAACACCCATTAGATATTAGAACTCATAACACATTTAGAGAATTTTGTGTTTACGTTTTGAGGGTTCTTTGATTTCGGGTTTTTGAGGTTTAGTTTTATCTCCATCTTTTGTACTCTTCGTTCTTTTGCCATTATAGTAAAATTATCTTTACCCGTGGTTTTTTATCCTCTTTGGAGGGGTTTTTCCACGTTAAATTTGTGTGTTCAATTTCTCAATTTATTCCGCTATTTTTGTTACTTGTTGCTTAATCGGGACGATCCCTAACATCAATTAAATCAAATATTTGTATTTAAAGTTTTAACCCAACGTTAACTTTTTTTTTATTTCTTCGTTTGTTGGTGGTGATTAGGAGATTGATGGCCGGTCTTTGTGGTTGGTAGCTTTTAACACAATGGCAAAGCCAAGGAGGCTTTAAATGTTTAAATGGAATTTTTTTCATTTAAGCTTCTTTATAATTTATAAAATTTTAAATTAATAATAATAAAATTACATTTTAATCTTTTAAAATTAATAAAAATGTGGAAGCACATTTGTACGATTAATAATAATGATAAGATTTTTCCCACCACATGGAAATTTATGGAAACGCCATTGGGTTTTGTATTTATGTTTTATTTGACACTCTTTTAAGTTTTATTGGGGAGATTTGCTTGATTGTAAGTGAGCTATTTTGGAGAGAATAATTTGTAACAATTTAGATTCAATATTCGGGTTGCAAATAAATATAGAATAAAGTAATTTAGGCTTTAGCTAATAGTTAATAAGGTAAATTGTAGAATAAAATCATATTCTAAACAAAACTTTATAAAATAAAATTAATGAATCCGAACTTCATTAACAAATATTTTAGGCATTGCTTCACCTTATCTCAAAATTGTTCTGTAATAATCTATTTTGTCTCGACCTTTTCAACAGAATTTAAAATGAAACTATTTCTGATAAGTGCAGACCAAAAACTTTTTCACGTACAAATAAATGGCAAGCGACCATACTGTGGGCCCAATGTCCCAACAATCATCTAAACTTTTTTTTAATAATATGTAATAATTTATATACCACAAATGAATATTAATTAAAATAATATAAACAAAATACGACTCTTTAATATAATATGGATCCAAATTGTTTCATATTTGAAATCCAGTTTTTCATAATTTCACATTTCATATTTTATCTTAGAACAAAAAAATTTGAACTTAATATTTGGCCTATTAATCAATGGTGTTTATTATATTTTAAGACTATCGAATTAATCTATCGACACTAGTTGTATGGTATAATTTAAATGGGTGTCTGTGGGTATATAAATTTGAAATTCTATTGTATCAAAGAAAAATTTAGAAAAAAAGAATTTGAAATTTAAAATAAAAATGAGATTTGTGATAAACCATAAAGCTCAAAAAGTTACAACAAATATGGTTAATATTATTTATATATATACTTAATAAAAGTAAAAATATCGAAATTCCAATATTATTTTATTTAATAAAATATAATTAATATATTTTATATAAAATTTAAATATTTTATTGAAATATTATGTTAGGTAAATTTATAAATAAAATTAATTTTACTAAAATTTGAGATAAGAGAATTAAATTAATAAAAGGCATATTTCATATTTTATAGTTATTATAAATAAAAATTATTATAAAATAAAAATCAATTCTACAACATAATGAAATATTTTTATTAAAAAACCAGAAATGATTGATGGAATATATTTCCAATTTTCGACGTTCATAAAAAAAAAAGAGTGGTCCTAATAATTTATTTATTGGAAAAAAAAGTGGTCCTATTAATTTACCTCACATTTGAAATGTGTTATATGTAATAATAATAATATCTATATAAATTTTGGACGTTGATCCTTTCCCATCTCTATAAATTCGCATGGAGAACTAAAGCAACACATATCAACACAATTTATATAACCATGAAAACCACAACAGCTTCGGTGTTTCTTCTTTTCATCATCTTCTCAGTCACACTATCATCCATTTTGTTTGGTGTAGCCAACGCTACAAACGACCCTGTGCTCGACATTGATGGCAACGAGGTTCAAACTGGCACCCCATACTACGTTGTGTCGTCGATATGGGGTGCTGGTGGTGGGGGGCTTGCCCTAGGTAGGCCTAGCGGAAACAAATGCCCGGAAGTCGTTACTCAAAGACGATCCGGTGACAATGGTATTCCGGTGATATTTTCTAATTCGGACTCCAACGATGGAGTTGTTCGCCAATCCTCTGACATAAACATAGAGTTCATTCCCCTCAGACCCAAACTTTGCCGAACAACAACGGTGTGGAAGGTCGATGATTACGACCATTCAGCCGGAAAATGGTGGGTGATAACCGATGGAGTTAAAGGGAACCCGGGTGCCAACACTTTGACCAGTTGGTTTAGAATAGAGAAGGTGTTTGATTTGAATTACAAATTTAAGTACTGCCCCACAGTATGTGGAACATGCCCAGCTTTATGCAACGAAATTGGGAAAGACTCAGATGGAGAAATGGTACGTTTTGCTCTCTCCACTGGCCCTGGATGGTCATTTTACTTTAAGAAAGTTGAAAAATCAGCCATGGAGATTGAACAAGTTGTTCATATTTAGATTGAAAGCAATCATTCTGCATGAACTAGTAGTTATTATATAATATTAGCTTCAAGTAAATAATGCTGAGAGAACTGATTGTTAAGATTGCCTTGTTTGAAGCAGCAGCATGTATATATATGCTTGCTTACAAGGTTTGTCTCTCAGAGTCCTTCTCTTTGTACTCTTTTCAGCTTAATGAATAAACTCTTTACTTATTTACTTCTTTTGTTGCCATTGATTCTAGTATTAGACTCATTAACTTAGATACAATGACTTGGAATTAACCAAAAAGTTGTATATATATATATATAAAAAGAGTGTGAGGGAGGAAAATAGAATACCAAGTACCAAGTGGAAAATGTTAATACTAGGATTCAAAGGGATTTCACTGGACAACAGGAATGGAATAGTGGTTGGGTGGTTAGGGCATTTTATCTTTAGAGATAAAAAAAGGTTGGTTCATGTTCGGAGTTTGTGGCTACTCCTTCAATAATGTTATTTTTAAAGTTTAAACTTGCGTCACCTTTTAAACACGTAATATATCTTACCATTACACCCAATAATATTAACTATTTACTCAATTGTATTCTATCCTATTATTAATTGATGATTGTTATATATATTAAGTTTAAGATGAATTTTCTTATTAATGTATATCAATGGAATCAAATATTTGTATTTAAAATTTTAACTCCACACTAACTTTTTTTTTTTGTTCGTTTGCTGGCGGTGATTAGGAGACTAATGGTTGGTCTTTGTGGCTAGTAGCTTTTAACTCAATAGCAAACTCGAGGTTGATAGGGGCAGACTTCACTTAAATGGAAAATTTCTTATTTAAATTCTTTTATAATTTATAAAATTTTAAATAAATAATAATAAAATTACAATTTAATTCTCAAAAATTGATAAAAATGTACAAGCAAATTTGAACAATTAATGATAATAATGACAAGAAGTTGTTTCCTGCCACATGGAAATTTATGGAATCGTCCATTTGGTTTTATATTTGTCCATTTGCTTGAATGGTTAAGAGGAGAAAACAAATTATAATTAAGTATACAAAACCAAACGAATTTCAAGGGTTTTCTTCAATTATTGTCGACTTTAGCTAATTATTAGTAATTTTTTATTATTTAATTATAAAAATTATAAAATAGTGACTTAACTGTAAAAATATATATATAAAATAATCATCTAACTATTTACTCTTTTTTTATCATCACCTGATTAATGGTGGTAATTTTTATGCTTGACATAATAGTAACTTTAATCATTAATAATTATACATTATGTCAATTTAGTCTTGATTTTAAAAATTTAACCTCAATATTTACACATTGTGTAATTTAATATTTTCATTGTTTTGTTTTTCTTTGCTAAAATAAATTATAAAATGACAAAATATGCATAAAAATAATAATGCCGCACCGACTACATGTGTTATTATAGATTTATAACAATTATCTTTTATAAAAATATTTTATTATATATATAATAAGCACTTCTCTGTAACAAATGGAATTATTATAAAGAAGGTTTAATGTAATTTTCTATTTTCTATTTTCATAATAATAATAATAAAAGAAAAGAAAAAAGTGGTTCAATTAATTTACCTGGTCATCCTTTCCCATCTCTATAAATTGACATGGAGATCTAAAGCAACACATACCAACACAATTGATCTGTATAACCATGAAAACCACAAAAGCATCAGTGTTTCTTCTTTTCATCATCTTCTCAGTCACACCATCATCCTTTTTGTTTGGTGTGGCCAACGCTACAAATGAACCTGTGCTCGACACTGATGGCAACGAAGTCCAAACAGGCACCGAATACTACGTTGTGTCGGCGATATGGGGTGCTGGTGGTGGTGGGCTTGCCCTAGGCAGGCCAAGCGGAAACCCATGCCCGGAAGTCGTTGCTCAAAGACGATCTGGTGACAACGGTATACCGGTGATATTTTCTAGTTCGGACTCCGACGATGGAGTTGTTCGCCTATCCTCTGACATAAACATAGAGTTTGTTCCGCTCAGACCCAGACTTTGCCGAACAACAACGGTGTGGAAGGTCGATGATTACGACCATTCAGCCGGAAAATGGTGGGTGATAACCGATGGGATTAAAGGGAACCGGGGTGCCGACACTTTGACCAGTTGGTTTAGAATAGAGAAGGGGGGTGTTCTTGGTTACAAATTTAAGTACTGCCCCGCAGTATGTGGAACATGCCCAGCTTTATGCAACGAAATTGGGAGAGACTCAGATGGAGATATGGTACGCTTGGCTCTCTCCACTGACAATGGATGGCCATTTATCTTTAAGAAAAAAGAAAGTTCACTTCGGGGGATTCAACAAGTTATTAGGACTTGATTGAAAGCAATCATTATGCATGACTATGGAATATGAGTTTCAAGTGTAAAAATTTCTGAGAGAGCTTAAACTTGTTTGAAGCAGCAGCATGTATATGCTTACTTACAGGGTTTGTCTCTCAGAGTTCTGCTTTGTACTCTTTTCAGCTTAATGAATAAACTCTTTACTTATTTACTTCTTTTGTTGCCATTGATTCTAGTATTAGACTCATTAGCTTGGATACATTGCCTTGTAATTAACAACAAAATTAGCCATAAAAAGAGGTAAGTGAAAATTTGTAATACTAGATCTCGAACATTGTTAGGAACATACTTGTGTGCATAGATAAGTAACATTATGCTCTTAAGAGGAGATACTGTTTTTACAAATGTCGAACATTTTTTTACGAAAAACTTATGGGATTTCAGAAGAATAAATGCATGTCTGCATGATTACAGGTGTCACCAAGTAAATGACACAAACAAACGGTGGCTGCATGAAAATTGCAGAAAACCACTAAAACCACAAAAGAAAACCAAACAAACAATCAAAAGAAACCCATCGTTTTCTAAGGAAACCTCCGACAGAACCAGGAAAAATAAACAAATAGTAAACCAACAAGACATTACAAAACTGAAAAACCAGCGGCCCCATCTCCCTGCCATCCTTCAACAGCATCACTACTGCCATCGTCTTGATCCCATAGATCATCAGCCCTCATAAATTACGATGGATCTTGTAGATACAAACCGTCGGAGTCCTTGATACTCATTTTTCCGACCCATTTCATCTTCATTTCAGAGTTCTTCTATCTTTTATAGCCTCTGCTTCCACCCTTAGAGGCGCCTCCTCAATCCAAAACCTCGGCATTTATAGAAACATAGCATTATAAAATTAAAACGCGACATTTATAGAAACATACCATTAAAAATTTAAAATATATATTTTTTTAAAATACACAATTTCTAGAATTATGTATAATTTTTAGGATAATATGGTTTCAGCCCATTTGAACACAAGTCCTTCTAGATTGGTAAAAATATTCATGTCATAATTTTAAACACAATTGATGTATTAAATAACAATCCAAAATAATTAAGTATTGTCGAAATTTTTTTTAAAATCGACTTTTTATTTTTTTGAAAACGAAAATGGGAGTCGCCACCAATTCTTTTTTATTAGGTGTGATCGGATTACCTCTAAATTTGATCGTTTTAATAAAAGGTTTGATTTACTAAAACAATAATTTTTTGTCTGCAAAATCCAAAAAATGGGTTCAGGAGTCAGTTACACACGAAGAAGGATTAACACCCTCGTTACGCCCAAAATTAGTACCTAATTGATTACTCGATGTCTTAATGTCGAAAATTGAAGATTTGAATAGAATTTAAAAGACAATCCCTTTGTATTAAGATATTTTAATAGAAAAGGCTTTATTCCAAATTAATCGAGAAGAAGGATCATGCCCTGTGAGTTAGGACACAACACCTTTAGTTTTCGAAAACCAGAATAATCGTCGTTTTAATCTTTACTTAAATTTTATTTTTTTTTGTTATTTTAAATAGGATATTCGATTATTTCAATTCTAGGAAAAGGTCATACTCTGTAAGTTATGAGCACGACTTCTTCGAATCCCAAAATAATGAACATTACCTCGATTTTGAATATTTTATATGTTATATAAAATGGAGATAACCCTTTTTAAAACAATATATATATATATTTATAACAAAAACGAATGAAGATGTTGTGATATAACACATGAAATGATGATAGTAAAATAAAACGAAATAGCCATGTAGATAAAAATGGAAGGACGATATTGGGGCGATGAACAAGAAGATAAAATAAAATTAAATAAAATAAATATGTTGATAAATGATGATAGTAATGCAACTACAATAACAATGAGAATACCAATTTTATAATAATAATATCAATTTTGATAATAATGGTACTAATCATAGCATAGTCATTATTATATTAATAATATAAGTAAGTAAAATAATGATAATAACAAGAATAAAATAGAATAACATGTATAAATAAATGATATAGTAGATTGATAAAATAAAATGGCCACATGGGTAGGATTTTAGAATGATAAAATATAAATAAATAAAGGTATAAATTAATAGCAATAACATAATCATAATAATAAAATAGATAAGGTAACTTAAAACAAAAAATTAAAATTAAAATTAAAAAAGTGAGATAATAATGACAATATAACAAAATGTACAAATATAAACAATATAAATTTTAAAATAAAAAGCAAGGCAATAATAATAAATAGATAAATAAGTAAATAATAATAATAAAATTTAATGAAAGGCCAAAATTGCAATAATAAATGGATAAATCAATAAGTAAATAATAAAAAATAAAAAAATTCCATGAAAAGGATGAAATTAAATAAATAAAGGATTTAATTAAAATTTAAATAAAATTAGGGGTATAAACTGTAAATGATAAAAAAGACTAATAAGGATTAAAACGTAACGAGCTAAAAAGGACAGGGACCGAATAGGAAAATATCCCCTGTTCTTAAACGCACCGTTTCTCAGAAGGACCAAAATGAAACAAAACCAAAATTACGTGGTAAAAATTAAAAAGCAGAAAAGAAATAGGACTAGATTGCAATGCCAATGAAAAGCAGAAGGACCGAAAGCAAAAATAGACCCCTCAAGTTAAGAAACGCGTGGATCCTACGCAATTCGGGTCGGGTCGTCGGGCTCCGCTTCGAAACGACGTCGTTTTGGGGCGTTTGGAGCCACTTCAATTTGCTTAGTCTATATAAGTTAAAAAAAAATTCATTTCAACCTGTTCTGAAAAAAAATTCCTTTCTTTCTTTTTTCCTCTCAACTGTTCTTAGGGCCGGCCAAGGGAGCCACCGTGCTCTACCGACAGCCACCGATCGCTGGCGACGGGCTCCGCCATACTCGGTGGCCGAAATAAATTTATGATGAAATTTGCATAAAATAATTGCATAAAATAAGCAGTAAAGAATTAAATTAATTGAAAATTAATATTTTATTAATTTAAGGTTAATTTATGCATATTTGATAATTTATAATAAAAATCATTAATTTTTTTTAAAGTTTGAAACTGATAAGTAGATAAGCAATTATCACTTAATAACATTATATTTACCTTTTAAAGAATAGATTTAATATATCATTTGGTCCTCAATTTGCTAGCTTTTTCAAAGTGGTACTTGTGTCATTTTTTCATTCAATTTGATATTTGTATTTGATAAAGTTATATATTTTGGTACCTAAAGGTATGATCCTAACTTTTAATACTTAATTCGGGGTTTTAGGGTTGATTTGGTTATAGTTAATTTCAATATTATTAAGTTTGAATTTTTATGATTTTGTTGATAGAGTAATTTTAATTTAGTTGTGAATTATGCTTAATTTATCAAATATATTTTGGTACCCAAAGGTAATAAGATTAACTTTTTAATATTTAATTGGTTTTAAGGGTTGATTTGATGAAAATTAGTTGCTAATATTATTAACTAATTATGAATTTTCATCAAATTAACTCTAAAACCCGAACTAAATACTAAAAGTTAACAATGTTACCTTCGTGTAATGTATAATTTTGTCAAACACAGATACCATATTGGAGCAAAAATTAACACAAGTACCACATAAGGAAAAAAGTATCAAACTCAAATATCAAATTATGTATTAAGCCTAAAGAATATATGTTTAAATTTTGATTTTGTTTAAAATAATGCAAAATGAATAAAATAAAGATAGAAATGAAAATAAAAATTCATAATTTAAAATTTATATTTATTAAATAGTTTAATTGTATTTTGTAGTTAATTTTAATTAATATACTAAATAGATATACAACTTAAACTCAATACTTAATTTTCTAACATTTTATTTTTTAATTTATCAAACAACGCCTTACTTTTATAACTTAATTTTTATATTCCATTTTAACCCCAATTATTAATAAATTATTTTTATATGAACTACCATCAAGATCTGGTTCAATCTAATTTTTGTAATGACATTAAAAAGCCAATTAACAAGTAGCGTTAATCACAATATGTCACATGACACATCTCGATCAATCAAAATGTGCCATGTCACATTCAAATTTATTAAAATAAATTTTTAAAATTTAAATTCAAAAATAAAAAATCTTAAGAAGTAAATATTTTTAAAAATATCTTTGATCTTCCCTTCTTGATATTGTAATGGTAATAATAAAAAATTATTATATAAGGTTTCCTTCCTGTCCCCTCGAAAATACAATGAATATCTCGGAGGTAATGCCATTAAAAACTCTATAAGACCCGTGAGATCCATCTTTCATCAAGACCCATTTTTCTTATGACTACTTGGACGTAACCTTGTTAATTGTTACAACACTTTGAGTGGCACAATGAGTGTTACCAATGTTTTTAAAATTGGATCAACAGTCGAACCGGTCAAATCACCAGTTCATCAGTCCATCCAGTTCGATTAAAAAACTATTAAAAATTAAAAAAAATCGACCCAATCAATACAATCGATTTTTAACCAGTTCAATCAGTTTGATGCCATTCTTCGAATTAATACCCTAACCGGTTCTCAATTTGATTGGCCAATCCCGTTTAGTTCAAACATCATTAATTACAAACTTAACAACACTTCAAATTTAGGGTAAATTACACCATTCGTCATTAAGTTAGGGGTAAGTTTTTGTTTCTGTCACTTAACTAAGAAAATTTACAATTTGGTTATTGAACTATTTAAAAGTTTTTATTTAAGTCACTGAGTTGTTAAGTTTTTAAAAAAAGTCCACCAATGAGCTCTAAAAGGTGATTCAACGATTGGTATGGTGGATCAGTACCCATCAACGAGTAAAAGAACATACCTTAGATCCAAGTCGATCTAACGGTCAGTGTCGATGATTAGAGAAAAAAATGTTTGAATTTTGACTTGTAGATTTGTGACGTCCAAAGTTGTTTCATGAAAAAAAATTGAACTGTAGAAGAGAAAGAGAAAGATAACTTTCAATTAGTGCAGACAGTGCGAACAGAGAAAGCTATATAACATCGATTTTAACAATTCCGTGACTTAAATAAAAAATTGTGAATAGTTTTAGTGACCAAATTGTAATTCTTTTTAGTTAAATGACCAAAACAAAAACTTACCCATAGTTTAGTGACTAATGGTGGAATTTCCCTACAATTTAAGAAGAAAGACCCACGAGATCCCCCCGAGCAGCGCCATTGTTACAAAACAAAGAGTTTTATCTTTCGGCCCAATAATAACAGCGAGCTTCTCGTTTTGGGCTGTCAAAGCCCAATTGGAAGAAATAATGGTTCTTTTTTTCGAAATGCTGGGCGCGGATGGATCAAATCAGGAAAATTAAAAAACTACGATTTCGACTCTGAAATTTGTTTGGAGTGAGTGAGGGATGTTGAAGGCAGGGCGGCAGCTTCATTATTGTTATTAGCATTTCAATCCAGTCCCCAAATCTGTTTTTCCAAAAAATGAGTTCTAAAGAAAGTTGCAGAATCGAGCTCCGCACTGCTATTCGCCAACTCAGCGACCGTTGCCTTTACTCTGCTTCCAAATGGTAACCCTTCATAAAACCCTAAACCCACGCTACTCTCTCTTTGCTTTTTGATGAAGAAGAATAAGAAAGATTGAATTTTTTACTCTTTTACAATGAACCCATTTCTCTGAATCTCTTAGCATTTTAGAAGGTCTTAGAAGATCTGTAGAACACTTTGGAAATGGTGCTTTATTGGCTTCTTGAAGTAGAGCTGAACTTTTTTCTTTGGGAGTCCAATGCCTTAATCTGGGTTGCTAATTTTGGCTTTGCTTTTCCTTTCAATGTGCTTTTTTAATGATAAAGTGATGTTTTTTTATGTTGTCTTCTGAGAGCAATAAATCATTGGTTGGTTTGATTTACAGGGCAGCAGAACAGCTTGTCGGAATCGAGCAAGACCCAGCTAAGTTCACGCCTTCAAACACGAGATTTCAGCGTGGAAGCTCGAGTATACGCAGAAGGTTCCGCACCAATGAGATTACTTCCACACCTCCCACTGGTGTTGCCTATGTGTCCACTCCAGTGATGGAGGAAGATGAAGCCATACATGGCGACTTTTACCTTCTTGCCAAGTCATACTTTGATTGCCGAGAATATAGGAGAGCCGCTCATGTGCTTCGGGATCAAACTGGAAAGAAATCCGTGTTCTTGCGATGTTATGCTCTTTATCTGGTTTGTTCACTTCTCATTTCGCTGTCTTATAGTATTTTAAATGACTTGCTGTTCATATGCTCTCTGGTTTTGATTGTGTAAAATTGAGTCTGATGATGTCACAGCTAGTTCAAATGTCAATTATTGTGTTCCGTATGCTTTAGTTGGTCGCCTTTCTCTTGAGTAATAAGATTTGACAAACACCAGATTTAGTGAATGAGTGCTTTGTTTGTACCTCGATAACCTATTATAACAGTGGAAGCTTGCTTGTGGAGGAGAATAAGTTGTGGTGATTAATTTTTCTTCATTGATGAAGAAGCTTATCCTTGCTTCAAAGTATGAAAATTGAGGTTATGCAAGTATTTTATTTGGACAATTATGTTACCCTTTTTCCTTCTTTTTTTGGGCTTAATGGGGAAACATTGAGATTAGGTTGAGGAAGGAAATAACATTCTTGTGTAAATATAGGTTCTCCTGGCCCCAATAAATTAAACTTATGCCATAATACCCTTTCATAATCTTTTTGTTGTCATTATCGGTTCATTCTTATTCCTTGATCAAAATGTTAGAAGTACATGCATGGATGAACAACTTAGCTGCTTCCTTTCTTACTTGATTAACGTATTAAAAATACAGTTTTGATACATCATAAGTAATCTATACCAAAATATTGCCATGTGGTTGGTAGAGTTGCTCCTGAAATTGAAAATACCAAGCAAACTGATCAGAACCCATACCGAACTTAGTACTTGTAATGTCGTAATTACTTCTTTGAAGTTGATCTTAAGTTGGCATGTGGAGTTATTGTTGCTAGAAGGATGAAAATGGAAAGGGACCATAAAAAAGATTTTAGGAAACAACATTTAGGCTTGTTATTGTAATCTATTGAATTTTTTTGGGGGAAGAAAAAGGAAAAAAGTGTAAAGCCAGTATGAAATACAAAGGCTAAGACTGTATGTGCGTTTGTGGCTGAGGAATATTACAATAGGGATTTAGTTTTATCTCTTTGACTTTCTTACTTTTATCTTTTATTTTGATGTTTAAGTTTGTTGCCTGACAACTTCCCCTGGGATTCAAGACTAATCCACAGGGAGGAATCTTCTATCATCGATGCGTAATCTAATATCGAAATATTTGTATCATATATTGTTAGCACTTAGCATTGAATAAAGTATACATTACTTATAGGCCTTCTATTTCTGATGCCAATGCTTTGTGATTTCTTCAAACTATCTTATGTTTCTGTGCTTTACTATTTGTATCATCGAAGGCTGGAGAAAAACGGAAAGAAGAAGAAATGATAGAACTTGAAGGTCCCTTAGGTAAGAGTGACGCTGTTAACCGTGAATTGGTTTCTCTAGAGAGGGAGTTAGCAACTCTTTGCAAGAATAACACGATAGATCCTTTTGGGTTGTACTTGTACGGTCTTGTGCTTAAAGAGAAAGGTAATGAAAATCTTGCCCGCAAAGTTCTCGTGGAATCCGTGAATAGTTACCCTTGGAATTGGAGTGCCTGGTCAGAGTTACAATCCTTATGCACTACAGTTGACATCTTGAACGGACTCAATCTCAGCAACCATTGGATGAAGGAGTTCTTTCTTGCTAGTATTTACCAAGAACTCAGGATGCATAATGAATCGTTGTCAAAATATGAAAATCTACAGGGTATGTTTACTTTTAGTAATTACATACAGGCTCAAATTGCGAAAGCCCGGTATAGTCTAAGGGAATTTGAACAAGTTGAAGTGATATTTGAAGACCTTTTAAGGAATGATCCGTACCGAGTAGAGGACATGGATACATATTCTAATGTGCTCTACACAAAGGAATGTTTCTCCGCCTTGAGTTATCTTGCTCATAGGGTCATTATGACTGATAAATACCGTCCTGAGTCTTGTTGCATTATCGGAAATTACTACAGTTTAAAAGGGCAGCATGAGAAGTCAGTTGTGTATTTTAGGAGGGCGCTCAAATTGAACAAAAACTATTTATCTGCTTGGACTTTAATGGGCCATGAGTATGTCGAGATGAAAAACACTCCTGCTGCAGTTGATGCCTATAGACGAGCTGTGGACATAAACCCTCGGGATTATCGAGCCTGGTATGGTTTAGGACAAGCATATGAGATGATGGGCATGCCCCACTATGCTTTGCATTATTTTCGGAAATCTGTTTTCTTTCAGCCTATTGATTCTCGGTTATGGATTGCTATGGCTCAATGCTATGAATCTGAGCAGCTGCACATGCTCGAGGAAGCCATCAAATGTTACAAACGTGCCGCAAATTGTAATGACACAGAAGCAATCGCCCTGCATCGTCTAGCAATGTTACATAGAGAACTCGATCAACCTGAGGAGGCTGCATTCTATTATAAGAAGGATTTAGAAAGAATGGAAGCTGAAGAGAGAGAAGGACCTAATCTAGTCGAAGCGCTGATGTTTCTTGCTACGCACTACAAAACACAGAAGAAATTTGAAGAAGCAGAAGTGTATTGTACCCGACTTCTAGATTATACCGGCCCGGTGTGTTTCACCTTTATTTTTTCTGTTTCAAAATCATTTAGCCTTTTTTAACCAGTACTTATTTTGTTCATCTCTATTGTGATTGTAGGAGAGGGAAACTGCCAAGAGTTTACTCCGAGGTATGAGAATAGCACAATCTGGTTTTCCTTCCATGGATGTCGAGCATTTTCATCCCTGATTTTTCTTGTTCATAACCAAAAACACCAATGAAATCTTTGGGATATGCCAGTTCTAGTTGGCTAGTTCTTGGTTAGTAGCACTCTAGATGGCTTGGTTTTACATGTTTGTATTACTTGGAAAAGAATCATTGTATACTTTTCTATTGTTGTGTTGTAACATAACAACTCAAAACATCAGAAAAAAAAAAATGGAGCTAGAAGATGGTGATTTAAAAAAAAAAAATTTAATCAGGCCCGATAAAAATTCACCTCATTTGGTTTTATGAACTAGTAAATGTCAATTGTAGAGAAAGGCAGCCAGGGGCCATGAACCTGATGCAGCATTCATCATCTAATTTACATTTATTTTTATCTTTGCATTTTGATCTGTCATTCTAGAGCAGATTGGTTTTGTGTTCCATTTCAATGTATCATTTTGAATTTATTGATATTTTTGAAATAAGAATTAATATACATATATAAAAATATGTACAAATATCAAATGAATTATATTTGCTATAGTTTTCTCACACATCATGATCACGGATTTAAATAGCGGTCCGCTACCAAAATAGCGGCCGTTACATAGCGGTAGCAGCACTGTCCGAAACTGCTACCGCGAAAACCGCTATTATATTTTACAATAAGTTGTGTGAATTTTTAAAAAAATTCACGACTGCGATACCCGCAATGACCGCAATAGCATCTGTTATATCCTCAACCGCGATAAACGCAATGCGACTGAAAACGCGGCCGTGACAGCAATTTAAATCCCTGATCATGATATATTATAATATAATATCTAGAAAATATAATTAAATTGTTTTTATACAAGTTTTTTATTTTGATTTTTAAAATTTTATAATTTTGTTTTGATATCAGAAAATTTATAATTGTATTTATAATTTCGTTTTTACATTATGGATTGATAACTAGAATAAAATCTAAAGAGCTCATGCATCATTTATATAATGTGAAATTCGAATTTAAGGTTTTAAAGTTTTCGAGCAGCAAAGCCCTAATAGTAATGTTTTAACAGCAAAGCAACTTGAACTCAAACTACACTTGAGACGATGAACACCTTAATCATCAGACTAACATACGAGTTCAATATTATAGTGAAGGAAATAAGATATGGGTAAAAATTAATATTAAAATTTATCCTTATAGTAACAACTATCTTATTCAAAGTTAAACATCTTAATCAGCCAGCCATTAAAAAAAATTGTTTTTCAATAAATATAGATATGGTAGAAATAAATGTCATAAGCTTTTTGTATCTCCTCTGCAGAGAAGATCAATTTACAGCAAAGATATTATAAAAATCAGTTTTGTTCATCCTCCTTTTCTAACCGATGCATACATAGCCAAGGCAGAGCTGTGGCTATTGCTAAAATCAGACATATTGCGAATATGGTCACCAGCAATAATATTAGCACTTGGTGGATCCTGGCGTCGTTTCCTTTTCCTTATCCATCTGCTCTGCCCTCTCTTAGTCTTCGGAAAACACTTCCCACCCTATATCCAATCATTTTGAGAAACGAATGTTTAAGAGCAAACTTTGGAAGGAAGAAGAAATGAACCATTTAATAGTCCTGCATCATATTAGACAAGAAATAGAGTTCTGCATATGCACAGATGTGTCCAAGTCTAAATTTGCTCAAGCTAATACTCCATTTTGCAGCTACCTGGGTGATATGTACAACTGTTGGATTAGTAATGGATTATGCTTGGACATTCTCAACCTCTTCAATGTGTTAAAATTTGACAATACAAATTTGTGACATTATATCAAATAAATCAAATAAACTTGAATCTGCAGAGCTTATCGTGCTTTCTACATTCTAAAATAATATAAAAATATTATATTAATTGTTATGAATATTTTATTATTCAGTCAATGTCTAGTAAAATCAAGATAAATTTGATTTACTCTAGGACTCTAATAGTCATTAGAAGTAAAGTTTTATTTTATATAAACTTCTTATGTCTGCAAATATAGATTTTGGAGACACTTTATAAATATCTCTATTGATCAATAAAATATGTATTCTCTTTTACTATCCTGTTTCTTATTTACTTCGAATACTCAATTTGAAATAACAGATAAACATATTCTTTTATACGATAGAAACACCCCATAAGCACACTACATAATATTCAATCCCAAAGGAAAGGCAGTCAGAAAACCAAGAATTATGCAGACTTTGTAATATGGTAAATAAAGCAAGGTAAAGGCAGTAGGTTTGACATTCAAATCTCACACTTGTAAGTAAAAAAGAGATGACCCTAATCTAAAAGTTAGAAGACTAATCATGGACAGAAAAGCAAGAACGATCCACCCACTATTGGCCTGGTTAAATATGAATTGAAGAACAAACCCAATAATAGAAAGCTGAAGAAAAGCTCAGGTTTGCATGAAAGACGGTAAGGGCGGCCACTAGTTTTGTAATTTTATGTATGGTTATGGAGAAAGGGATAGTGGGGTGGGGGATTTCTATTTTATTTAATATTAATATAAAATTTATTTTTATTTTTATTTTTATTTTTATATATTTCTATGAAATTTTTTAGAATTAGAATCAAATTAATATCATTTGTAAATTTTGAGAGTTAATTTTTTAGAATTATGACTAAATTAATATAATATACAAAAATTGAAGGCTAAATTTGTTATTATACCGATTTTTTAACTGCCACGTCAGCTTGTCGCTTGTGATTTTAACGAAAGTGACTAAAATGACCGAACTATGGAACGTGAATACCTAAATTATTATAAACTTTTCATTTTGAGTACCTAAAATTAATTTTTTTTATAATTAAATAACTATTTATATAATTTATCCATAACATTTGATTAGTAGAACCGTTAAATTGATACCACAAAATTGAATAAAAATGATAACCCTTTAAAAAATATTGTTGGTTTAGTTTGCTGATATCCACCGCCAACTTGTTAATTACTGAAATTTTATTTAAATTTTCACATTTTTAAACATTCATTTTGATTTCTTTCTCACCTTGATTCAAAATATATCACTACACCAAAATAGGGATATAGCGGCGTTTTTAGCGGCGTTTGGACAAAAAACGCCACTAAAACTCGAGCATTAGCGGCGCTACCTAAAAAAACGCCGCTAAAACCAAGAATTAGCGGCGTTTTACACAAAGCGCCGCAATAGAGGAAACCTAGAACGCCGCCGTTTTCATATATTTGGGAACATTAGCGGTAGTTTTGGAAAAGCGCCGCTAATACTCCGTTCTTCAGCGGCGTTTTTATCTAAGCGCCGCGAAAGGACCAGTATTTTTTAGCGGTGTTTTTGTGTATGCGCCGCAAATGGTCTTATCTTTAGCGGCGTTTTTGTTTATGCGCCGCAAATGCTCCGGTCTATTGCGGCGTTTTAGATAAAGCGCCGCTAATGGTCCGGCCTATAGCGGCGTTTTTTATTAAGCGCCGCTGCGGTTCCGGTCTATAGCGGCGTTTTTGAAAAAGCGCCGCTGTTGCTCCGGTCTATAGCGGCGTTTCTGAAAATTCGCCGCTAATGCTCTTGTCTATTGCGGCGTTTGTGGATAAGCGCTGCTAATGTTCCGGTCTATAGCGGCGTTTTTGTAAAAGCGCCGCTAATTAGAAAATCTAAAATATAATTTCAATAATTTATAAATTATAATAATGTTGGTTATATTTAAATTATATATACTGCATAAAATTGAAATAATTTTATAAATTCATATTAATGTATCAATTTAAAATAATGTCATAACAATTATCAAAATAAAAAATCTATTAAAAATCATTAAACTTATAAATAAAGACAAATAAAATAAATTGAAAAATTAGCAGCGCTTATACAGAAAACGCCGCTATAGAACAAGATTTGTGGCGCTTATTGCGGAAACGCTGCAAAATGTTTAACCGAAACGACTTCGTTTTTATACTGTTTATTGGTATTAGCGGCGTTTTTACAAAAAACGCTGCAAATGAAAGTTATGTATTTTAGGGTATTGGGATTAATATTTAAGTTTTGTTGTATACGGTTTGGGGTTTTAGGGTTCGATACATAATGTTTATTAATTTAGGATTACAATTTTATGTTTAGGCTTTTGGGTTTAGGTTTATGGCTTGAGGAATGGGTTTAGGGTTTGAGTTTACATGTTAGTTTTAATGCGAGGTTAATTAGTGTTTACGGCTTATAAGATATAATGATCAAATTTACTGTTTTACGGCTTGATGTTTATGGTTTATGGTTTACCCTTATTGATTTGAATGTTACAATGCTTGGTTTTTGCGTTCGGATTTGCATGAAGAATACGAGTTAGCTAGGGTTTAGCCTTTAATTTTAATGTTTACGGGTTATAGGGATTAATAGCTTCGGGTTTTAGGGTACAAAAGCAAAAAAAAATTAAAATTCTTTCTGGTTTTTACTTCTTATTATGTCATTAGTATATAGGATTATAAGAGAGGGGTTATATTGTAGGAATCATCACGATATATATATACACATGTATATATATCTATTCATATATGTTATATATTATACATACTACATAAAATTGAAATAATTTTATAAATTCATATTAATGTATCAATTTAAAATAATGTCATAACAATTATCAAAATAAAAAATCTATTAAAAATCATTAAACTTATAAATAAAGACAAATAAAATAAATTGAAAAATTATATGCGATTATACAGAAAACGCCGCTATAGAACAAGATTTGTGGCGTTTATTGCGGAAACGCCGTAAAATGTTTAACCGAAACGACTTCGTTTTTATACTGTTTATTGGTATTAGCGGCGTTTTTTGTAAAAACGCTGCAAATGAAAGTTATGTATTTTAGGGTATTGGGATTAATATTTATAAATTTTAATGTTGTTAATATTTAAAAAACGCCGCAAATGAAAGTTATGTATTTTAGGGTATTGGGATTAATATTTATAAATTTTAATGTTGTTAATATTTAAATTAATCCTACGGTATAAAATTTAAAATTTTTTTATAAATTTTATCAATTAAAAAAAGTATTAAGTAAGAAACATATTAAAAATAATAATTATAAATAAAAAGAAAAAAAATATTATAACAACTGAATTATTAGTGGCGTTTCTATGCAAAACGCCGTAAATGTATTTAATTAAAACGGCGTCGTTTAGTGACAGATCAGATTTCGGGGTATACCCCCTCTCCCAGCGCCAATTTCATTTTTTCTCTTCTAAAATCCCTAAGTACTGAAATCCCTAACTCCATTTAGTGTTTTTGCTTTCTCCCATTTCTGAAAATCAATTCTGTATCTCTTTCAAATTTCCCTGTTTGGGTGTTTGAATTTCTTGCAAAACTGATAAACATCGGGTTCGTACATTCGGTAGACACACACAATTGACGGATAACGTCGAGGAGCATCGTCGGAATTGGTGGTCGGGGGAATAAGTGTTCAAGGTTTGCTTTCCCCATTCTGCCTCCGTATACATTGGGTTTTCCCCAATTTGTTAATTTTATTTTTCCTTCCCTATTATTGTTTGTTGAACCTGAAATTAAAAAAAATATTCTCTGTTTATAGGGTTTTCGGTCTTCCTCTTCAATTTTTGTTCATCGTTTTGAAGGTAATGTAATGCTTGGAATGTTTATTTATTTTCTGAATGGTTTCATTGGTTAGGAATTGATTTTATAGGGTTTGTGTTTAGGGTTTCATTCAATTCCATTTCATTGTTTCCTTTTCTGTTTTCTGCATCGTTTAGCAGGTATGTGAATTAGGTACAATTTCTTGATGATTCCTTTTGTGCTAATAGAAAGCATTGACTGTTAGTGTACCACTAATATTGGGTGGAAGCGGCATTAGGTTATCACTCTGCCACTTGCTCACCCTAGCTTCATAATCAATGTTAATAGTTTTGAAGATAGAAGAATCAGATAATAACATATATTTTTACCATCCAACATCATTGTGGTGTGTTCTGTTCCTTATTGTCATGGTTTCTTTTGGAACAAAAGAGGAAAATATCTGGAATATTCTTGGTTATGTTATTTGATGCTTAGTCCAGCATATTATTTCATAGTTTCTCTAACATTATATATATATATAACAATCATGGTCGAATTATATTTTATACTAAGAGTCGAATTATATTTTATACTTATTAAAAGAATAAATAAATTAATTTCTATAAAGAGTAAACTAATTTGTTTTGTATTATATTTCTATTTATTTTTACCGTTAAATGTCACGTGTTTGACATGGGCAATGGAAGTAGAGATGGCATTGACGACAGAACACAAACTTTGCCATTTCCAGAACAAAACTTAAACGAAAACATCCCTAGTACTAGTACACACAGTCAATGGGTCCGCCAGGATACGGATGAAGATATTTATGGATTATAATATAGTAAGCTTTTACGATTATTTAATTATATGTAATATCATATCATAATATTGGGCTTATTATATATTTCAACTATTTTAACATATTATTATTGTTGTAATTGTATTTTAAGTTTTCAACTAATTTATTTGTATTTCAAATAAAATGCCTAGAAGACCCGTGCGAGCGCACCGCATTGTTCAAGGTACTCCAAACTCGAAGGAAACAAATAGCATTGAACAACAGACTGCTATTGGATCTTCGAATGTTCCGGTTACACCTGAGGAACCTATAGAATCTCAAAGTAATTTAACATTTAATTTACATGTGTGTTGACTTATTATTTATTTCATTTTTGAAATTTCTTATATTACAATACTTTTATTTTCCAGCTGAAACTGGTGGGACGCGGAGAGTTCGCGGACGTACGCTACTGAGGGATTTATACGATCTAGATCCAGTCGAGCGTGTCCAAGTATCCAGTAATAGCTTTGGTCAGCCTGTTGGATCAGAAGCTCGCCTTTTAGCAGGATACATGGGTATTCTAGCACGGAATGCAAATATGTTGCCAATTAACTTCGAGTCATGACATAAAGTGCCCGAGAGTAACAAGAACCAAGCTCTCGATAACATTAAGGTAACAAAACGTGTATGCCATTTATAATACTTGGGTTTAAGTTTCGTTTACATTTACTTTCTTAAGTTGTGTTTTTTGTAGGCGAGATTTGCTCTAGAGGTCTCCGATGCTTATCTAAAGAAGGCATTGGGAAAAAGATGGAGAGACCATAAGAGCACTTTAAAGAAAGACTATTTTAAGACAAAAACAACACTCGACGAGAAATTACAAAATGTCACACCGGGAATGCTGAGGTACCAGTGGGAAAAGGTCGTCAGATTTTGGACTTCGAAGAAAGGAGAGGTATGTGTTACTACAAAAATCTTGCAATTATTTTGGTTTATAGTATTTACTAATTAACGTACTAATAATTTCATAACGTAGGATCGTGAACGAGTTGGAACAAGTAGTAGGTAGAAACAAAAATTCACGCACACAGCTGGGTCGAGAAGTTTTGCGTGTGTAGCTTAGGCCGAGGTATTTTGAATTTTTTAATACTGGCAGATATTTATTACTTTCTATCAAATAATATTTTTACTATTGTATTGTAGGAACTGTTGTCCAGTCAAAAAATTGGACGCCTTCAACTTTTTGACATTACACATAGGAAGAAAGATGGAAACCCTATGACTCCTGAAGCTGCAGAAATTATGGTACGTTTGCTTAATACAATTTGACTTGTTTTAATTATTTATAGTGTTTATTTTCTAATGTTTGATTTCATTTCTTGTAATGCAAATATTGTTAAGTTATTTTGCATTTGTTTTTTTAATATATATTGCGTTCTTAACTATGTGATTTATTTTTAGGAAAAACTAAAAGATAAAAGGCGAGTCTGGCGATTGCTTCCGATGATGGCGAGTACTGGCGATTGCTTCCGATGATAGTTCTGTTCATATTGACGACATTGATAACCAGATTATCTTTGAAGTTTTGGGTCTGAAAGGTATGGTCGGGTTCGATTTCAAGGATCTTTTGTTAACCCATCCCAATATTTTGGATCCAGCTCGCAACAATACATGCCTTCATGAGTCAGTCAAGTCAAGTTCAGAGGCTAAGAGACCAGATAGCTCAGATGCAAGCGACAGCAGTTGAGCAAATTACACAACTTAAAGCGGAGGCAACATCGAGAGAAACTGAGGTTCAAAAAAGATATGAAGAACTCTAGCTACAACTTAAAGCAGATGCAGCAGCGAGAGAAGCTGAGTTTCAACGAAAGTATGAAGAACTCAAAGACAGACTTAAAGCAGATGCGGCAATGAGAGAAGCGAGAGGTGCAGCGAGGGAAGTAGAGGCTGCAATGAGGAAGCGTAACGACTTAAAAGTTCGATGAACTCCAAGCAGACTTCGAATATGATGAAGATGTTTCAAAGATCATAACCGCCGTCATCTTAGACTATCATGTAAATATACTTCAATTTTGACTTTTAATTATCATTTTAACTTTTAAAATTTTTGTAAGAATAATACGAATTTTATTTTATTTATTGACATTTATTTTAAATATTATATAGATTTATTACTTTCGATTGGTTTAGATTTGGTTTCTTCTTATTTGTTTTTACAGGAGGGCTGAAAAAAAAACTTTTTACAAATCTGCCAAAATTAGTGGCGTTTTTCTAAAAGCGCCGCTAAAGACCGTGACCTTTAGCGGCGTTTGTGGTGCAAGTGCCGCTAAAGGTCATGGTATTTTAGCGGCGTTTTCGGGGTAAGCGCCGCTAAAGTTCATTGTCTTTAGCGGCGTTTCATGTGTAAGCGCCGCTAAATATCATGGTCTATAGCGGCGTTTTATTGGTAAGCGCCGCTAAAGATCATGGTCTATGGCGGCGTTTTATTGGAAAGTGCCGCTAAAGATCATGGTCTATAGCGGCGTTTGATTGGTAAGCGCCGCTAAAGATCATGGTCTATAGCGGCGTTTTATTGGTAAGCGCCGCTAAAGATCATGGTCTATAGCGGCGTTTGATTGGTAAGCGCCGCTAAAGTCTTGGTCTTTAGCGGCGTTTATTAAAAAAAGCGCCACTAAAGTTACCGACGCAGTCATTAGCGCTAAAAAAGCGCCGCTAAAAGCCTGTTTTGGTGTAGATAGTATTATTTTTCTTAAAAATAACTTTCTCGGACCTCTTCTATTATTCTGTATAAAAATAAATTAATGCTAGCTAGGTGAACCTCTCTAATAAAAAAAATTAATGCTAGATAAAGTACAAAATCCAAATACTAGAAAGAAGCTTAATAGGAAAAAAAGGTAATTAGAGAAGTGCAAGAAAAATTATCTAACAATTAAAAAAGTGCAGTGACAAAAGAAGCGTGGGACGATAGTATAAAAATTTGAAAAGTTTTAATTTAATTTAATTCTATTTTTAATTTAATTTTAATTTAAAATTGTCATGTGTTATAAAATGATTGACAAATAGATTTTTTAATAATTGGTTAGGCAGTGAAGTATAATTTAAATAACAATTTAGATAATGAACTATAGTTTAAGTAACATTTGTGACTAAAAATATTTTAAATATCAACTCGAGAAAAATATATAATTTAGTAAAGGAACCCGCATTTAATTTTCCGGATGGAATTAAATATCTTACTATTATCCTCTAAAATATAGTTTAACATTTGTGAATAATTTTTAAATAAAATAATTTATATAAGTACAATAATTAAATAAAAATGAAATAAGATTTATACTTCTATATTTAAAATGTAATTAAATTATTATATGGAATATATTAATAGACAATTTTATGTCACCAAAATTTATACAATATATTAATATGAGTTGCTTAAACTAACAGCTTTATGCATAAAATCATTTACGGCTCATGTTTTATTGGTAGCGTTTAATACTCAATGCGGTCTAAAATTTAAATATAATAATTCTTTAGTAATTTAAAATTTGAAATTATTTTATATCTAATTTAAATATAAAATTATTTTTATTAATGTAAGGGTCTCTCTTATTTTAATCAATAGTCGGGATTTGATCCTCATCCCGAGTATGAAGCAACTTTGAAATTCTTGATCAGTTAATGAATCAATAGAATACTAAAAATTATTTACTAAACTCGCCAGATACTTGAAAAATAAAATAAAAAATAATTATCTCATAAATTCAGTCAGGTTTTCATCCAATATAGATATTATGGAATTTGATATGATTCTCTTACTGCTTAATTATAATACGACTAATTAATGAAAAATTGAGACTACTTCGAGATTAAGAGCATTTCCTTATTTTGTAATTTTTATTCTTAATTTAAATTGATAATATTTTTTGTTGGTACTAATTAATAATACATTATTGATCGAAGGAAAACAATAAGAAATAATTATTTATCTTATAAAATTAGAAAGGATTAGTAATTCCAACAAATTTTAATAAATAAATTCGTTATAATCTATATCCCACCAATGTAATTTAACAATTAATTTAGTGTTTTGTTTGAAAATTTAGATTTAGATTTTAATTATAATATAAATGATAAAATGAAATGCATATATTTATTTGGAAATCAAAGTTGTTTTGTTATTATTATAAATTTAGGGTAGGAGAAAAAGAAAACGAAATGGAGAAGAAGAGTTGGAAAAATTTGATTTAAATTGTTTAAAATGAAAAGTATATGGATCGAAGTGTAATTTGATTTAAAATTTTCGTAACGTGACACATCAGCTTATTGTTATATTGTTAATAGCAATTAATGATATAGTGATCAAAATATAGCAAATCGATAATGTTAGTGATTATATTATAACTTTTTAAAGTTCTATAACAACCCGAAAATTGGTGGTGCCAGAAACGGTGGTTTCGGAATTGTATTTTTGATGATAGAGAAGTTAGACAAGGTACAACTGTATCGGTTATAAAATCAATAATTTTAGAAATTGAGATATCGGGACCTCATTTTCATAAATCGGACTCATAAATATTAAAAGTGAATTGAATTTCGATCAGGTAATTTATCGAAATAGTATTTAATTAAGGTATAGAGACTATATCGTAAAAGTTTCGTGTGATTTGTTAAGGAATCCTTAATTGAATTTTTGTGAAGCACTTATTAGGCATATATTATAGTGGACGGTAACATGTGTTAATTGTTATAAAGTTATAATAATTAATTAATGAAATAAAACATAAATTATAATATAATAAAGACAGTGGAAACATAAAAAAAATTCCATTCATCCATTTCTTCTTGAACAAACCGAAACCAAAAAGGGGGGGAAAGAAACTTCAACGCACGGCCATGGTTATAAGTTTGAAGCTTCAATTTGACTTGGATTCATCAAAAAAGAAATAAAAATAAAAAAATTTACAGTTTTATTTTTATAACTTGAGCCTTTTCAATTGCTGCATTCATGAACTATGCTACATAGTAATAATATAAGGTAAGCTGGAAATGATAGGACGAGCTAGATTGAACAGATTCGAATTAGTTGTTTGTGATAAGAATTAAATTGAATAGATTTGAAAATATGATATATTGTTATAATTGTGCAATTGAGTTAAATTAGTGATGAATTATGCTGTTACATGTGTGATCTAATGATTAGTCGATAAAATTATATTGTAAAACTGAAAAATTGAGTATAAATGAAATTGAAACAAGGGTGGATAGTTGATATTAGTTTATAAGCTCGAATTATGAATTTGGTATTGTACGATTTAATCAATTCGATTGAGATAGGGAAAAATGTATATGTTGCAACTATGATAACTCCACAAGTAGAATTTAGTACATGACACATGTCTGTTTTAATTTTTTTAATATTCCTTTTAAAAAATTAGTCTCTAAAATGATAAATTTTCTTTATAATCTCTTTTTTTGCTCAATCATCAATATTCATTAATAGAAGCAATCAAACAAAGTTCACAAATCAGGGCTTAGCCATCCCCACATACAAAAGAACGAATTACGATCAGCCCTTGTGTTGGCGAGAGCATCAGCCCAACAATTCAGGCTTTTCGGAGCATACACGAATTTAATTTTAGAAATCAAACAAATGAATTGATCAATATTCTTGAAAGTTTCAGCCAACTTCCATGGTCTAAGGGCCGAGTTAGAGCACCATGGCATAGCCAAAGCAGAATCGGACTCCACAATCAATTTTTTTTTTGTGCCCAACAAGCTAGTCTTTACGAATGTTTCTAGAGCAATGCAAGTAGCCATTAATTCTGCCTCAATTGGTTCAGAACTTGCAACAGGACCAGAAAAAAAATTGTTAATACGATACAATGATAAATTTATATTTTGATCTCCCTACATAAATTGATACCTTTTTATATTATTTTTCTTATCTTGGTACATAAACTTCTTTAGTCATAAGTAATACATAAATTACTATTTTTTCTCACGTTGGTATCTCTGTTCATCAAATCGGTAAGTTTAATGATTTTAAAAGAAAATTAGAACATTGTTTGTATTGCCAAACATTATAAAAGAAGAAGAAAGGAAAACATAAAATAATAATAATAATAAAGAGCGAGAAATAATGTAAAAGAACAAAGGAAAAATAAAAGAATTAGTTTTTTTAAGTTTATATGATGTAGTCGTAAACTATTATTGACTAGATTTTTTAGGATAAAACATTGTAGTGTAAAATGGGTAACAAAAAAAATAATTTTGGCATCACTTACGACAACAAAAATTTAAAATTAGTGATTTGATTAATGGATATACCAAATTGAAAAAAAATTATCCCAATACCATTTATGACAAAATATAATTGAAGTATCACATTTAACCTTCTAAATATATAATTTTAAGTTAAATTACAATTAATTATTTAAATTGTTTTATTTTATATTTTCTTTATAATTCTCGAATCAACGTCTAAACCAATCAATTTAAATATATTATTTTAAAACTAAATTAATTAATACAAAAGTTTTTCTCTAAGATGGATTACCTAAAAATTATTTAAATGTCTTTTATAATTTATCTTTTAAAAATTGAAATAAATAGAAACACATTTTTTAAAAAAAAATTATATCTTTCCTTTTTCTCTTTTCTTTATTTCCTCTTTCCTTCTTGGCCATCCAGCAAACCCTCCTATATAACAAAAGGGAGAAAAAAAAGGCAGGCGTTGGCAGCTGAGGTACGCACATCTCCATTGCTTTGCTACAATACAGATGTTTCTTACTTTTATATAATGTTGATAGATTTAGCATTATGTGGTTGATTACTAATTTTCAAGAATTATTGCATTTGAACATTGAATTTAGATTCCAATAATATCTGTTTTTTTCGACACAATATTTAGAATTATTCATAATTCTTCCTCAACTCATAAATAGGAAAATAATACGGTTTAACGCGCTCGAACTCACATCCTCCTACATTAACAACAATACACACATACCAATCGAACTAATACTCGATCAACAAATTTAAAACATTTTTAAAACTAAAATTCCTTTTCTTTCATATCATCTTTATGCATACATTTTTAAATTTTTTATTTGAAAGTAACTTTTTTTTCATATCTTTATGCATACATTTTTAATTTTTTTATTTGAAAGCAACATTTCTTTGCTATTCTTTTATATCATCTTTATGTATACATTTAAAAGGAAAACGATATGCTGATAATTCCTACTCACAAACAATTGCCAGTTGATTTTTTTAATATCTTTAATTAAACTTACGATTTTTAGGGTCTAGGATTTTAGTGTTTTGTATTTAGAGTTTTAGAATTTTATAAAATATTAAATTAACTTTTAAATATGTTAAATTTAAAATAATAATACTAATATTATTATAATCCAAGGGCTTAGGATTGTCTGCCATTGAAGGGACTGTGAGAAAAATTCACATGAACAGTAAACTACACTTTGTGTCTTCCACCACCACCATTGCTACCAGCCCATGGAGGCTTCATTGGAGGGTTATATGGTCTTTGAGGGAGGCACAAAGGATTTTTTAGTTTTTCTTTTTACTAATATAATGAGTTTGATGGTTTTGGAAATCATCAAAATTATTTATTTTTATTTTTAAAAATAGATAACAGTAGATAAGAAAGTAAGGTCGATTTCATGGAGATTGAGATTGAATTAGATTGATCAATGCTTCAATATCTTGCAACCAAAATTTGTGGTAAGTAGAATCGTGCCCATAACTTGTGCAAACATGTGAAAATAAAGAAAAGATATTTAAAGTATAACGAAAATAAATAAATAGAATCAAAACACGATGAAACAAAATTTAAATGATAATTCGAAATAAGGAGAATAAACTAAATTAATAAAACCTTTAGCCTCAAACCACCAATCCTTCTTTAATGGTAAATTAATTGCTCGAACAACATCATAATTAACTCTTATCAAATGAATAACTTTAGGAGCAACTCCTATAATTTAATTCTTTGACAACCTTGTGAACGATAAGAACTCAACTCTCATTAACGATCTCAATTGCGCAGATCAATTTAATTAGATTGTTTGATCTCATGGCTTTACTCAATTGAACCACACTAATTTATTCTTCAATAAAATAAGAAGGCAATTACGGATCGAATTATTTTTACCAATCGTTTATTATCCCAAACATTGAACAAGGGATCATTCTCAAAACAATCCCGAGAACGATATTACGAGACAATCTTATCTATTTAGAAATTGGAAAAAAATGAACATCAAAGTGAAAAGAGGACAAAATGTGATTTTTTTTAACATTAATCTCATTATAAATTCCTATCATATCTGCTCTTTTTGATAGGATGCCTAGAACTATCCATAGCCCCTCTCTAACTCTTAAATAAGATGATGTGTTTCAATACACTCAAACCCACAGTCTCTTACACTGACAACAATACCGATACCAAAGAAAGAAAAATAATAATAAATACTCACAATTCAAACATCGAATTTCTATCCAACCTAATAAGATTAGAATTTAATCGCTTGTAATAATGGAGAATTAAAATAATAATAAACAGAAGCCTTTTATTGGAATTGAAAGTAAGGAAACAGAAATAAAGGTAGTCCAAAATCAAAAGCAAAGTCAAAAAAGAGAAGAAGAAAAAAGAAAACGAAAAAAAAAGGTAAAATGAAAAGCCAATTCCCCCTTCTTACGACTACCTTTTTTTAAAGGGAAAGTGTTATTTTACAACTATAATTCCACTTAAATAATTAGCAAATAAAAAACAAAATAAAGATTAAAAAAAAAAAGAAATGTTTGATACAATCTCATCCCACAAGATATTCACTTTAACTTGTCTTATTCCAAAAAGAGTCCAAGCCATGCAAATGCAAATCAATCTTTATGCGGCCACTTTTTATCTTTCAGGTTGTGCGACACAATATCTTGCTTTCAGAGTCCCAATTGCCCTGTAATTCAAAACTGATGCATGTAGTCCCTACACCAATACACATTTGCTTGGTGACAAAACAATTCTAAATTAAGTAAAATTAGCATGGGTATTTGATCAATCGAGTTTTGGGTCTTTTTTATTTGATCTGGGCACAAATGGAGGATTGGGTAGTTAAACCCTTTAATTGTAGTGTTTGATGAATGGAGGTTTACAAGAGCTTGTTGAGCTAAAACCTCCAAAACAAAAAATGCTAGGATGATTGGGAATGAGATCTGCGGAATGGCATATCTGATCATATTTGCTCAAAAATTACTCCTTTGCCACATGTATCTATTTCTTGAATATGTATGTACTCTTAATTTATTTTCAATTTACTTGTAAAAATGATTTCTTATGCAATTTTATATTAATTGAAATATGCTACTTGACAAATTTATTCAGAGTGTGACATAATTATCACTAAGAATATAGTTTACAATTATATTAATACACTATTAATATTTATCAATTTTCACAAGGTTAATATTTGCGAATGAGGAACTTAAGAAATTTGTTTATTTAAATTTTCAAATATATTCACTAATTAATTCCCATATTGGATGTTTAAATTCCTTGGTAATAGTGCTTTATTTCAATAATTTCACCCAATAAAGACTAAAGTATAATAAACAAATAAATACATAACAATAAAATGTGTCATGCCCTTAATTGTTATTTTACACATATTAACTTTCAGCTACCGGTTAAGTTTTACCAAACACTTTTAAATAAAATAGTTAATAATAGAATCAATTGGTCAAATCAATTAATAGAATCAGTGATCAAACCAGTCCCGCAATTAACTATCAACTATCAGCCAATTATCAAATAGAACTATGATATATACACAGGTTTATAGTTGATATGACCAAAAATTTAACGTAAATTTTATATCAATGTGTGAAAGTTGATACATTTTAAGTTAGGGTCAATTCTCATGCCTTTGATATGCCTATAACAAACTTTATCAACAGGAAATATAAAACATAATTTTCATTATTTAATTTTGCCTGACGATGAATTGCACCTACGGAACAAATCATAAAATTATTATGATTGGAAATTATAAAAAGGTGATACGATTTGTTTCATTATATTTAAATTGTTCTTGATGAAAAGAAAGCATAAGAAATGAGGTATTGGTGGAAATTAAAATTTAAGTTTAAAATTTATTATTTATTTTAGTTATAAAGAAGAAAACTTTTTTCCTTTTTCATGGTCAGAGTGGACACTTTTCATGAGAAAGAGAATCAATTATTGAAATCAAAATCAAAATTTAGCATTTAGTAATAATAAATTGGTCATGTGTTATTAACATTACAAAATCAATTATTATTCCTTCGATCCCAAACAAACTCACTTATGTTAACAACATTTGTATCAGCTGCTTAATTTCATTAATCGATTACACTCTTTGATAAATATATCGTTTTATGTGATGTATTATGATCTTTGTATTGGTTTGCAAATAGACAGCTTGGTTCTTAAATATTTATTGAACTTCAATTTAAAAATAAATTGCTAACATTTAATATTTTAATACTTTGCTTTAATCATAAAATCTAAATCTGAATTTTGAGACATCATATATCATTGAAGTAAAAGAGATGTTTATTTTCAACTGTTGTGCATGTATATGATTGAAATATAGATTTGTTATCTCTGTCTCTGTTATCATTGAATCCCTTTATTATTTTCTTGATCATTTAGCACAGGAAGATACAGTGCTGGGATTATTTATTAATTGAAACCTGGAATATTCAATCCAAGTCTTAAGCTACAATCATTAGATTAGATTAGATTAGATTAGATGTTTATCTCAAATCTCTGCAATCAATGTTCATTTCATATTTAATTCAATTTTCATGTAGCAGAGGTTGATTTCTGATGTTCTTAAATAAAAAACTGAAAAACTTCCTATCTATTCCTAACAGCTACTTCGATTAGATTTTAGGGTCTCATCCCTGATCATCATTCTATAGTGATAAACTTAGGATCTGGATTCTTTATATTCCCTTTAATTGTAGCCGTTTGCTGGCTGGCTCGCGCCACCGGAATCAACTCAGGATCTGGATTCTCAATATGACCATTAATTATAACCATCTGTTGATCAGCTCGCACCACCATGATGTCCGGTGTCGATTGAGGTTGCTCCTTGCTCTTACCCCATAAGACTAGATACAGGCCAATTACAATAACAATGCTTCCTAGTACTCTGCAAAACAACAATACCATAGTTCCAAAACCCTTCAAAATTGCAAAGATTTTAATTGGATTTATAAATTTTAGAAGAGAGATTGATTCAAACCTTCCTAGATACATGTCTTCAGCCAAGAAAAAGGAGCCCAAAATTGCAACAATAACCATACTTAATGGATTAAAAGCACTCACAAAAACCGGTCCTCTTCTCTTCATTACTGACCCCATTGCATATAATGCGAAGGCAGTCACCAACCCCTGCACATACGTCAACTGTTACTCCCTGAAAACCCGTGTTCAGCGAATATGTACTCGAAAGTCGAAAGAATTTCTTACGCCATAGAGAGAAGCTATCAATTTGGAGTCGAAGCCAATGTGCCAGACTGAAGGGTTGCGCCATTCGACCGCAAATGCGAGAATGGTGCCTTCAAAGGTGCCCATGATGCATATAAGAGCAGTAAGGGAAAGCTTAGCTGGGTATGATTTTAGGATCCTTGCCTGTTAAAAGGGCCATTTAGCTTTTGATTATTGATTAATGTGAATACGAGAATAAATTTTAATGAGTTCTTACTTGTGAAATGACGAAACAAGCCCAACAGCAACAACCTGCAAGGAGCAAAAGAGCACCCATCACCATATCTTGTTTGTGAGCTCCACTTGCACCATGTTGACCCAGGTAGTGGTTCCTCCCTTTTGTCCATGGCAATTCTAGGATAGGACCCTTGATGAGAGTCATTATCATCGCTCCTCCCACCGCCACCGCAGTCCCGGCTACCTTTGCTTGGCTACGAACCTTCCCGATCTCCACTCTCTCGAGCCTTACAAAATCATCGTCACGACAGTTCGTACAAGAAATAAAAAGAACCAAAACCAAGTAAGAGTAGGAAATTACTTGACGATGCAAGCCAACGCAAAAGTTAAGGCAGGTAGAATGTTGCACATGGCAGTCGTAAACGTTGCCGTCGTATACTTCATCCCGGTGTAAAAGAAGTTATGATCAAGCACCGGCCTATTAACAAGTATTCATCAAATGATTATTTGATTATAATGAAAACTTTTAAAAAGGTGATGGATTCTACATTACTCGAGTAAGCTGATCAGCATTATCTTGATAAAGATATTGAATGTCATCTTCGGCCTCGTTTTCCTGCAAAATAACCAAGCCATGATTCATAAAAACCGGCGACAAAAAGACCCGGGACTGCAAAATAACAAGCATAACAGAGGAAGGAAAGGGAGACCTTTCTAAAACAATGGCGAACGGCGTAATGATAATAGCGGCAACAGCCAACCGATAAGCTACCAATACATGTGGACTCATCCCTTGATTTAAAGCATATTTCGCGATAATCGACATCACGGCATAACTAGACTGCATTAAAATCATAGCCAAAAATGGTTTCCCATGGTTGAAAAGTTGAGTCCAGGACTCCATTGATTGTGTGTGTCTCTGTTTTGATATTTCTTTTCATTAAAGCTTTGCTGTTATTGAACATATAAAACTAATGAAAAAATGGAACAGTCATGTGCGTTAGTGTAAATTACGTGGAGAGCATTCTTTACTTTTTTGCAGGTATATGAATCTATCAATCAACTCGACAAACGCCACTTTCTTTGTGACAAAAATGGATAACGTGAACTGTAAAAACATCCTTCAATATAGTACAAAAACAGTTTCATGCAACATCACCAACTTAAAACTTGCTAAAAGTGTCGGGTAATCATACTTTTGTCATGAATAAGAAATATTGCTTGGTGCTAGTTTGTTTATGTTGTTCCGAATTTTCATTTTCTAAAAAAACGTTTTGCTTGATACATATTTCGATTTCAATTTGAGCATAAACATGTAGACATGTATCATATCCGATTACGGATTTTGGTATTAAATTTAAAATTTTCGAAAAAATTGAGCTCAAAATTTTTGGAAAGGTTGAAAATATATTTTTAAAATAGTGATGAACTAATTAAATTAATATTCCAATTCCATCCATTTCATTTTTAACTTAAGACAGTGAGCCTTTTAATGCGACATATTTTGGGTTTCTAGTTATGGAAGCATGACTGCACTGCAAACAAATCCACGTTAACCACCTTGTAGTCATTTGCATCATTAAGTGTGTACGACAAATAAAAAAATTGTTGGTATTAATATTGCCGTAAGTGTAAAAATATATGAATTAAAGTATATTTATTATCTTATTTAAAAGTTGGTCAAACACGGATTATAAATCGACCATTAAACCAACATTTCAACTGAATTAAAATTAAAATTAAAATAATAAAAAATGATATAAAAAATATAAAATACAAAATTTTATTGTATTCTTTCCTCTCATAACCCTACGACACCAATAACAGAACCACCAAAAACAAAGACGATTGCCATGCTTCAAGGGCAACATATCCACAACACCCTCATGTATTCTCCTTTAATACATGTTATAGATTTTTTGCTTAGTAGAAACAACAAATCTAATCTTCTTTCTTTTTTGTTCTGTGTAGTTTGATGTTGTTGGTTTTTAGGTACTCCAATTGTCTGAATATAACTATAAGATCTGTGAATCTCTAACAAATATATCTATAATTATGTTACGTACTAAATCAATAATATAAAAACAAGAATCAAATTTTGGTTTGTGAGCTTTTTCTCCAAGATGTAATTTTTTTCCTCGTGAATATAAACAAAACATAGAGTCTAAAATGACTTCAACTAATCCCCCTCGGAGAGGTTGTTCAAACAGAACTAAAATGTCCTCATTACTACGATCCACTTTTGCAAGAAGATTTACAACTTTATTTTCTTCTCTGGGCGCATGTTGGGTTCGTCATTGTATCGTCCCATCCAGCAACTGATGTATTCATCTGACCAATACTGAATTCGAACCTCTTGCTTTGTTGTGTTGAATAATCTGAACTGCTTAAAAATAGATGTAATTGTGATTCAATAGATTGAAGCTCAAAAATACAAATAATGAAAAGTAATAATAAGTATATAAAAACCAATTAAGTATTGATTTAATGGTAAGATTTATTCTAAATTTATTTCGGATAGTTAGCTAATTAATGACCAAAATTTGTGTAAGTAAATATAAGTATACAAAATTTGATAAGTAAATATAAGTATGCAACTAAGAAATGAACCGTGGAATTTGAAGTTTAGGAAGCACATACAAGTAAATTTTTAAATGGGTTTGATAAGATATTCACCTAATTCAAATTTTTCAATAAAAGTGTTAAATTGAATAATTAGGTAGATTACGTCTCTTTACTTTTATTAAAATTTGAAATACTTATGGACTGAGTCTTATCTCGATTGGCATGGTTATTGTTGTTAATGCAGGAGAATGTGACTTCAAATGTATTGAAGCTCATTATTCTTCTATTTATGTGGATGGGGAGGGGATCTGTGTAGTATTATATTTCATGAAATTAAATTTATGAAATAAGTAATTTTTAATAACAAAACAAATAATTTTATAATATAAATTCAGCACTGATATAATTTTGTACTAAAAATTCTATACTTAATTTTTCAATTTATCGGACAAAACCTTAAATCCTTTAAGGATAGAAAGTGGTGGTAAAAATACCATGGAGGTCACTGTACTAGAAGTCAGATTGCATGTTATCCCTTCTGCTCAAAAAATAGATAAATTTTTCTATACATTATATCAAAGAGCAAACTGGTCTTTCTATTAAAAAATCATTTCATTTCTACTATTAAAATCTTATATTTGTACATCAACATGAGGTATATGTGGCACGCTATATGTCGCTACCTAATTATTCCGTCAACCAAACAGTTTTTAATAATACAAATTGAAGAAAATTTTAATGAAATAATCGATTTACTCTTTGATCTAACGTAGAGACACTAATTTACCCATTTTTCAAATAAAAAAAAGTAAAATACAATTTAACTTCTGAAACAGGAACCATCATAATACTTTTATGGAAAGTTATTAATTTTATAGACATAAAAATAAAAAACTTATGGCACACTTTTTTCCTTTTGAAAGAAACACTTTTTCTTCCACTTTAGAGAAAAGGAAATCACAAATGAAAAAATTAGGGTATTCAACCTTCATGATTGTCGTGGTGACATATCTATGTTTTCTCAATACTATGTTATAACAAATTATTGATTTCCACGTCTCCTTCCTGGACATTATGTTTTTCATTTAATGTCTTTTGGAAAAATAAAATTAAAATAGGAAAGGGTTAAGGGTTAAAAAAGCTTTTAATAAAAAATAAAATTTAATTATTGAGCCTAAAGAAAGTACACCATATTAAATCTTTTATGATAAAAAAATAATAATTAGGCCCTTTCAGCAATTAGTTAAATTGCTAACGAAAATCGTTAGTTGACTGATTTAATCATTAATGGTGTTGATGTAATTGACGGTAACCATCAAGAGATGAAACATGGCATGCCACATCAATAATTTTTCTTAATTTTTTTTAAATGATAAAAAATAAAAATAATTAATAAAAATTACATCTGAATTGAATATGGACCTAGACAACCAATTGTTCAGATTCATTTTAAATTATAAAACAAACAGAAAGGTTAAATGTAAGGTAAGGAGAGATAACACACAACGTTTGTTAATGCAGTTTAGACACAACAGTCTTACATCTGCAGAACCTCGCTCAGTGAATGATTTTATTCTACAATTGTCGGGATCACCTATTGGTTTAAGCCCACTCTACCCTTACACAAAGAAGTAATTATAGCCTACGTCTACCCTTACGCAAAGGAGAGATAACACGTAATGTTTGTTAATGCAATTCAGACACAATAGTCCTACATCTGCGAAGCCTCGCTCAATGACACTGATCCCAATTATCACAAATCGTTCACCAAAATACATCACAATACAAACAATAAACTCTTTAAGGAATACCTAAAAAAAGTATCACAAAATAACCACAAGAAAATATAGCAAAGTTGTTGACAAAGATACTCCAAAACTGCTCTCTAAGTAATGCCACAAGAAGCCTATTTATAGGCTAATACAAGAGTCCATCCAAAAAAGTTTTGATAAGCTTTAAATTCCTATTTAAAAGTTGAAATTATCTTAAGTATTTATCAAATAAAAGTTTTCATAAATCAGTCTTCCAATTGCTCCAAAGCACTCTTAAAAGATAAAGTTAAAATAAACATTATTTTCACTTTACAACTTCTCAATATGACCAGTTAAAGAGCTGAGGAGTTTTAGCCGAAAATCAACTGTTGTTTTGTCAAACATGTCACTCCTTAGTAGGCCAAAAAACCATCAAACATGTATACGATGAAACAACTCATGACCCAAGTAGAAAATTTGTTCTCGTTCTAACAAAACATGAAACAAGCAAGTCAAAACCTCCCAACAAAAGCTATTTAAAATTATATTTTTAATTTTTAATTTTTTTTCATATTTGATTTTTTTATGTCAATACTTTTTTTAATTTTTGTCATATCTTAAATTTTAGAATTTTTAAATAATTATTTTCATGTCAATATTATAATTTTTTATAATATTGTGTGTTATCTCCTAGTGACTACTATCAGCCATGTCAATACTATTAACAATCAAATTGATCAACTAACGATTTCCATTAACAAAAGGATCTATCTAATTGATTTTCTTATCATTAAGAACTCAATAGTGTGCATTTTTTAAGGGCACAATTGAATTTTTAATTTTGTTTTACTAGGAAATAGTAAATAGAAGTATTTCAGACTATTAAGAGTTTTAATGAAATAATAAAATAGTAAAAGTTTCAATAAATTTTGCCAACAATTTCTTGACCTAGTGATAAGAGTATTATGTTATAGACATGAGCATTATGTTGTTTCATAAGTGCTTGAATTTGATCTCAAGTAACCTCATTCCTAATTATATAAAAAAAATCAAGGTTACCCAAAATCCGAGTAACAGTCATGCAAATAAAATAAAGTTGTTATTCCAAATTAATTCTTAAAATGATATTCAATTTTATTGAAAGTATATCTTAAAATCACTTTTGAATTAATTAAATTACAAATTTCGTGTGATTCATTTTTAACTTAAAAGAGTTAGTCTTTTTCTGCATCAAATGTTCGGTTTCTAGTTATGAAAATATAAAAGGTTCTTCTCGTAAATAGAGGAAGTGTTACAAACAAGTAGACGAAATGAATTGAAAGCAGATAGAGAGGAAGATAAGAGAAGATCCGATAACATTATGGGCATGTAATGGTTGGTAAGGTGAAGAAAGACAAATTTCATTAAAGATAAACCTAAGAAAAGAAACACATCGAGAGAATTTTAAAGAGGGAACTTTGAGAGTTCAAAATGCTCAAAAAGTACCTTCAGAAAGACTTTTATTTATAGTTTCTAAAGAATGAGAGTTATAAAGCTAACATTTAATAGGAGTAATGAATGACATTTTTCAATTACAAAGACATGAATTTTTTTATTAATAAAGGTTTTAGTTAGAAACGGTGAATAGAGAATTTTTATTCATTATGTTTCCAAAAGAAGGGAGAAGCACTCAATGTTACATGAAAATGTTAAAAGAAAACTTCTCTGTTACCTCCATATCTGATCCACCAAGTCAAGCTCTTCGGAACATCTCAAGAATAAAGATAACTCAAGAACTCTGTCATATTCCGGAGTTACTTCCACTTCTTCTTCTTTGGTGAAGTAGTACCATGTAAAATATTTTTCGCAGAACATCTCTTGAAATGCAAGACAATGATTATTCCTGAACATGGGTTATTTTGATTTGTTTCAATCATGAGTTGTTCTCAACATAGAGGTTGTTCTGAACAAGAATTGTTCTATGGTAATGTTTTTTCTTGGAAGAGCTTGTTCTAAATAATGGTTTTCAAAAACACACAATTGTTCTAAATAGAAGTTATTCCAAACAACGGTCATTTTAAACTTAATTATTCTTGAAACATCATTATTCTAAACAAGAGATTTTCTAAACTTTAACTGTTCTCAACAAGAGTTATTCTCAAATAATACCTGCAATGGATAACAGTTATTGAAGCCCTATTCTAAATAAAATTATTTCAAACCTAACTATTCTTAAACAACGATTACTCTAAACAACAACTATTTTAAAGAATAATTATTCTTTTAAAACAACAACATTTCTATTTGTTTCCAACTTAATAACACAATTTCTTAAAACAATAACGAAAATTAAATATCTATAGGAAACATGTGAGAAAATTTATTCACTATTGACAAATCGACCTGTCAACCACCTTGCAGTCATTTATTGTAAAACATAAACAAAAAAAAAATTTAATTTCAGACTCTTTGACACAAATTAACATAAATCAATAAATGTCAATACAACTATTGGATCTCAAATCAAATAATTTGAAAGGGAAAAAAAAAACTCAAAACTTATGGGAAAACAAGAGAAGCAAAAGTTACCATTTCTAGGATTGTTGAATTCTCACCTGAAATGAGGAATTAACTGTTATAATAATTAGATATTAACAGGCTTTGAATGAGCTGCTTTAGTAAGGATACTTGATTGGCTCAGATTGCATTGCATGGTTTATAATATCAGCCTGTTCATTTTGATGAATCTGCAATAAACCGGTGGCGGTGGCGGCAGATGGTAGTCTTCCGACGTATTTGATGTCTTCTGTGGATCCCCTACCTAAGTTCCTCATGGCAGTCCAAAGGCGAGGAGCAACGTGGGTGTATGCACCCATGTTCATTGGCTCTTCTTGGCACCACACAATCTCAGCATCTGTTACAATAAAGAAATCAATGTTAACAGTTTCAAATTACTGACAAATAACATTTTTCTACCTTACCCGGATTTCAAAGTCAGTTATAAATATAGGTTTGATAAGGGTATGTTAGATTTTTCTATTTCTTTTATATATTATGAGTCTTTATAGTATCATGTCCTTATATCGGACCAGTCAATTTTGATTAGAACACGAAAATTTGACTTGATTAATCTAAACTCAAATTAATCCAAACTAATTTGATTGTAAAGAAAGTCAACAATTCAAACTCTTCCAAGTCTAATCCAAAATTGATGTAGACCTAAAACGATCCAAACTCAAAAAAAAACTAACCCAAAATGACGAGAATTGAAATAATCTGAACGAAAAACTCAAAATGACTCGAGCTTAAAGTAACTAGAACTTAAAATAATTTAGACCCATAATGACCAAACTTGAAATACTCAAATCTTAAACCCAAACTACCAAAACCTGGAATGGATCAAACTGGAAACAATTAGAATTTGAAATGACTCAAACCGAAAAAACAAAAACAAAAACTAGTGTTTTTTTACCGGTAAAGCTACATTACTCGAATTCAGGAGTGAGTACTCAATTACCTATATGTGTCTAATAAGGGTATTTTGATTTTTCTTTTATGTATTTTTATTGTGCTTAGAAGATAATATTATTATACTAGACCAATCAATTTTGATTCAAATATGAAAATTCGACTCCATCAACTTAAATCCAAGACAATTCAGTCCTATTTTATCAAAAGTCAACAATTCGAATCAATCCAATTCAAACTTAAAAATAAAAAAATAAAACTCAAACTTAAAATGATCAAAACTTAAATTGACTAGAACACGTAATGATCCAAACTCATAATGGTCTAACTTAAAACACTCGAACCTTAAACCTAAATAATCAAACCTTAAACCTTAAAGCTTAAACCTAAATTGAAATCAATCATGCCTTAAACAACTAGAATCAGAAACTAACACAAATCAATTTTACCCAAAAATTTTAAAATTCAAATTGTGTCTATCCATGTTAACCCCTCCGACCCAATTGACAAGTCTTCCTTACATCCATACTCAAATATATGTCACACATTTATGTTAAATACATTACTTCAATCTTTTCTACTAATTAGACGATCATACATACTCATATCTCATATCTATGTATCCAACTCAAAAATCAGACACCAACACTTAAAAGAATAAAGTGCCGAAGCAACACACCCATAAAAGGACTGATTGTCACATAAATTCACAGTACATACTTGGATAGCGCTTAAGCTCTCGTTGGATGAGATCAAAGGGGAAGGGACAAAGCTGTTCCACTCGACAAATCGCAATATCATCGGCCTTGAGCCTTTGACGCTCCTCATCAAGCTCATAATATATCTGAAAAAAAAAATACAAACATGAATTATAAACGACTTTTCAAATTCTTAATTAGATACAAGTTAATATGAAGAGTTAAACACTGTTGTTACCTTTCCAGAACAAAGAACCAGTCGCCTAACACCTTTCTCGAGATCCGAATGGTTGCTTTGGTCCTTTATAAGACGTTTAAATCTGGTTCCTTGTTTGTCAAATCCTTCATGGCCTTGAACGTCATCGAATTCCGATAAGTTTGATTTGCAGTTCTTGTAACGGAGCAAGTTCTTAGGTGCCATTACAATCAATGGCTTACGGAATTCCCTGTGCATCTGGAAATGAAAAAAACTCTATTTATTATTATACTATGATGCTTGGATGCAGAGTAAAAATGCAATTTTTACTATTGCTCAGATATATATATATATATATATATATATACTGAAATACTAGTGTCTGATACATATTTGAGCAAGAATATGGGATATCATCTTGAGAAACATGGAGAAAATTGAATATGCTAATGTCAAACATATACTTGTATGCTAGGTTGACAATCGGATTTGAATATATCTAATCAAATTATGGTTTTGATTTCTATAGTACACTCAACTAGACTTTAATTTGATATACTTATGTATTTTATTATTATTAATATTACACTTTAGTCAAAATAATTAACACCATTAAAAATTTCATTGCCGATTCATGTTGAATTTTTTAAAATTCGAAACTTGAAATTTCTAATATCATTTAAAAGTTCAAATGAATTTTTAAAGGTATTGTTTGATTGATCTTAATAACATTAATAATAGACAGATGATTAAATTATATCAAATTAAAATATATGAATATATTTGGTTAAAAATATAGGACTAAGTTCAATATAGTACAAGGATTAAAATTAAAATTTGACCTTTAACAAGAGTAAAGAAGAATGATCTAACTCACCTGTCGCCTTATAACATGGAAGTAATTTGCAGGAGTTGTAGTATTCACAACCTGCCAATTGCATTTCTGTATTTGTTTTCGATGCGTTGCATCCATTTCTGGAATTTCGTAAGGATTCTCATCGCTCATCTGCCATTATCCATATCAAACACATACCCGTATTATTATATATATATTCAACATGACTCGAATCTGAATAACATAGATCCTTGAATCCAAACCTGTAAGAACCGTTCGAGCCTTGCGCTCGAATGTTCGGGGCCTTGGCCGTCATATCCATGAGGAAGCAGTACTACAAGCCCCGTTTGACGAAGCCACTTAGACTCTCCACTGCTTAGGAACTGATCAAATATAACTTGTGCACCATTAGAGAAATCACCAAATTGAGCCTCCCATAGAACAATGGCGTCTGGATTTTCCATTGAGTATCCCAGTTCAAACCCGAGAACACCGAATTCCGAAAGCGAGCTGCCAACAATGATATATATTCCTCCATTAAAGCACCATATATGATGAATAAACCGGGTTCTCGCGATTTGACCATTGCCCCTATTTGCCCTTAAATCAAAGGACCTTGGCTCGAGCCAAGCCTATACATGGGAGAGACGTCTTAGAACCCGGTCGATACATCATACATATAGGACATCTAAATAGCTATTATAGTCCATCTATGTCAGTTTGAATTTTCGTTTTTCTTGAAATATTCTCATCTAACACGTCCTTAAATATAAATAAGGAGATATGACCCTTCAAATAACATACCCAGGTCAAATACGTACCAATTTCAACACACCTAAATTCGAGTTTATGGACAAAAATAGTACTAAAGGTTAACAAAATTTTTGTACCTGTTACTCACTGTAAACATCTCATCATTTTGGTTCTCCATGATATGGTCTAAAGGGCAATAAATTTTGCCTGTTTCTTGATCATGAACTATTGCATGCCGATGACTAAATGTGCCTCTTTCAACATCTTGGCCACTCAATCTAACGTGCTTACCTTCCACCAACAACGTCCCGAAAGCCAGTGCCTCCCCCATCGCCCAATCAAGGCCCTCCCCAGTTTCAATCATCTTCGCACGATCTTCGTACACCTTCTTCACTGCTCGATGCGGCTTGAAATCTTCAGGCAGAATTGTAATTGCTCTCCCAACCATCTTTAGTACATCCGGACACACCCTGTCGAAAACAAAGGGAAGTTAAAAATTGTAAGAGAACTTGTGACGGGATTCTGACGGAATTTCAAAATTTTGCGACGGGTACTGTCACTAAATTAGTGACAGTAGTGTTAAAAGAAAAACTGCCACTAGCTCCGTCACTAAATTTTAACCATGACGGGTTCTCCGTCACTGCTCAAACCCCAGGGTTTGAAAAACAACTCATCAATAACATATGTGCCGAACCCGGTGTTTCGGATTCGGGAAAGCTGTTCGGGCGATTTGAATCCTCTCCAATTAGTTGAAAGCCAGTCCCTTCTTTGTTGAACATAATCTTTACTACTCATAAACTCTTCATTGAGAATGGAATCAACTTTTTTATGCATCCTATCAATGTCTTCTTCAGTCACCTCTCCTGATTCCAAAAGCTTAGTTTTATAGATTTCAAGCGCTGAGGGATGCTTTTGGATGACCTTATACATGTTCGGTTGGGTGAAAAATGGTTCATCGATTTCGTTATGTCCGAATCTCCGATAACACACGATATCGACAACTACATCCGAATGGAAAGTCTGGCGCCATTGTGCTGCAAGCTCGCATACGTGTACGACTGCCTCTATGTCATCACCGTTAACATGAAAAATGGGAGCATTTAAGGCCTTGGCAACGTCAGTACAATACTGCGAAGATCGCCCAGCCCTCGGATCCGTCGTAAACGCCACTTGATTGTTCACTACAACGTGTATAGTTCCACCGGTAGTGTAATTTGGTAGTGCACTAAGGTGTAGAGTTTCATACACTACTCCTTGTCCAGCAAAGCTTCCATCGCCATGAATCAATACTGCCATGTTCTTAGTCCGATCCAAATCGTCCGAAAAGTATTGCTTCGCTCGAGTCTTTCCAATAACAACTGGGTCTACGGCTTCTAAATGACTCGGATTTGCAACCAAAGACAAATGAATCCTCTTCCCACCCCTAGTGGGACGATCATAAGAAGTTCCTAAATGGTACTTAACATCACCGGTGCCTGTATATAGCCCACTTTCATCTTCGAACTTTGAGTTCTTATCGAACTCACTGAATATCTGTCGTAACGGTTTCCGGAAAACATTACCCAAAACATTTAATCGGCCTCTATGAGACATTCCAACACATATACACTCGACCCCTAAATCCGCAGCTCGATCGAACATCTCCTTCATACCGGGAATCAATGTCTCCCCACCTTCGAGCCCGAATCTCTTAGCAGTTTTCATTTTTGTTGCCAAGAAACTCTCAAATTGTGTACTCCACATAAGTCTATCAAGAATTAGAACTCGGCGTTCCTTATTGTAATGCATAGGCGTCGGAGTTTCAATCTTTTCTCTTAACCAGTTACATTTCTCCCGTTCCTCGATGTGCATAAACTCGTACCCGATGCTCCCACAATAGGATTGCTCGAGACGGGTCAATATCGACCTGAGAGTCTGAACTGGTCGGTTTTCGGATAAAAATCCGGACATACTCCATACACCTATGAAGAATTCACGGTCGAGATCGCTTTCGGTAAAACCGTAGAATGCAGGGTCTAATTCATCAGGGACTTCCCTTTCTTCCAAGCCAAGGGGGTCTAATTTTGATTTCAAGTGACCATTAACTTGGTAGCCCCTTACAAGCAACATCAAGCGCATGCTTTCTTGTATTGTTTGGCCCGAAACTCCTGCCGGTCCCGATGCTTGTCCGATGAAATTCCTGAAGAAATTATCCCAGGATTCATCGACACTGTTCGGATCAGCTTCCCAAGCTCTTTGAAGTTCTTCCAAGTACACACTACTCGTCCCGTCAAGAAAGTTATCAGCTAGCCTCGAAAGCGGCACTGATCGCGGAACAGGTGACATTTTCTGCTTCGGATTGAAGACGGTGGAACGAAAACATCGACTCCGTAGATGAAAGATTTGGCTTCTTATTGCATATGATCCACTATGGGAAAGGGTTCTTTTGATTGCTAACTTTCCAATATATGAACTTGCTCTAAACCAAGCCATTGCTTTTGCCACAAGCAACCCCAAAAAGAATTGCAAAAAATAAATCTATCAGCAAAATCACTGAAGGAAATCAAGAAAAAAAAGTGATAATAATGGTGAAGTAATAATTTAGAACACTGAAATCACTGACATTTTTCAATAATTCAGAAAAAAAAAAAAAGAACCCAGTAATTAACTGAGTAACATTGAATGAGTTAATTTCTTTTTCTAAGTATGAAAAATAAAAATAAATTGAAAATTATAGTTCAAAGGATTAAGGAGATAAGTATGGGGTTGATAGTTAAGTGGTGCATTTTCCTCTATAAATGGAGACAGTTAGGGTCAAATGGTCACTTCTAAACTTAATTACCTTTGATTTTTTTCATTATTTTTAACAATCAAATAATTGAATTTTAATTTTATAAACAAGATTAAGATATCGATATTTTTAATGAGAATATTACATTCATGGTCAACTATTTAAAATTGATCATTTAAATCATGTCAATGTAAGTTGTCAAATCACTATTCCTCAAATATATTTGAGAAAACTACACGATTAGTCACGTAAGCTTTCATTTTATTTATCCAACTATAAAAATTACAAACTAATCACTAACGAATTAATGGCATGGCACATTAACTCAAAAGCTTAATATATAATTTAATTTAATTATTGAACTATAGCATGTAATGCATAATTATAATTATATTAATTTTTTATCGATAATAAATTTACAAAAAGTTATTTGTTGATCTAATGTAATTAATAGTTGATTCTGATTAAACATTAAAAGCATATTTATTTTCATTAATAGTTGAAGAGATCTATTATTGAAGGGATTCATTATATGATGTTGTGAACAAAATCAATGAACAAGAATAGATGATGAAGACTAGGGCACGGCAGAGTAGCAGTTTTAGAAGAGTGCCATGTCAAGACACACTAAAAGCTAACGGCTTGCACGAAAACTGCAAAGTGCTAGAATGGTAAAGAGCTACTCATGGAAGAATATATGCTGAGTTATAGATACATAGGTACCTCTTTTCACTACATAAGAGCTTCTTGCATTTCCTCTACCGTAATTGAACTATAGAACTTCTTAATTCCAATACATAAAAAGCAAATTACAATTCATATGAATTGAGCAAATTCACTTGTTGAAAGATTTGCACCTTACATCCAACCTCAACATATATATGACATGAATTAATGACTTCTGAAGACATTTCGAAGCATCACAACATAAAGCACACACATATATGTAACATGAATTAAGAACTTCCAGATTTTTTTATTTTTTATTTTCTTTTCAAGAGGGAAAAAAAACTTGAATTTAGATCATCTTACATAAAGCAAATACTTTTTTTTTTTTCAAAGCTATAAAGACAAATACTGAAATACATAACAAAGGGTCATTTGAGTTCAAGAAGAATAAAGCCTAAGCCTGGTAGTTGGAGAAAAAGAATCAACAGAAAAGTAAATACATGAATTCACCATAATGTCGTCACAATTCGATTTTACATTTGAGGGACTGCCAAAAGCCGAAGCTTCCACCAAGAATTTGGTACACTTTTGTTAATTCCTTTTAACCTCCGCAGCAACCCGACTTTTGAGCAGCTTGATCAACACTTGCAGCAGCGTCTTGTTGATTAATTTTTAGTGCCGTGGGCTGTAACCGAAAAACAAAGACAAGGAATCCATCATTTCGAACAAGCAGCAGTTGCAAGGGTTTATAACATTCCCATTTGTGTTGCCATCGACATGGTTACTTATGGTGAATCAAGAAAATTAAAAGGTTTTTAGAAGAGAGAATACCTCGGCCTTATTATCAGATTCAGTGAGCCTTTGTTTAATATCCCGGGCTATTGAGAAGAAAACCTCCTCAACATTCAAATTCGTCTTTGCACTCTGCAAATACATTATTTATCTTTTAGCCTAAAATAATTATCTGCAATACAAATATCTGCACAGCAGCTAACATTCGACTTACAGTTTCAAAGAACTTGATACCGTACTCATCAGCAAGAGCTTGACCCTTGGATGTAGGCACGGCCTGGAAAAGAGATCATTTCGAATTATTACTAGAGAAATGTCTGGCTCGTGTGAATGTGTAAAGGATATATAGATTCAGCCACAACTCGTCTTTTCATAGCACTTTATCATTACAAGAAGCTAGGTCAGTACCCAAAGTCAACAACAAAGAACACACACTCTAAACCCATGAACATAAACAAGAAAAGCAATTTCTATAAATAATCAGAAGGGAAATTCTAACCCTTTTGCTCTCATCCATGTCAGCCTTGTTCCCAACCAGTACCTTGTTGACATTGTCGGAAGCATGTTGTTCAATGTTGCGAATCCAATTCCTAATATCTGTACATGAACAGAAGCAGGTTTTATAACACTCGAAAGAGACATAGGAACCATTGAAAGAAACTCCATTCCAACCGAGGGAAATCCTAAGCCATCCATTGCAACTAAAGTACTGATAAAGGATGATCGACAACTAATTTCACTGCTTAAACCAATGAAAGACACAAGGCATAGAAATGACGGAAAACCACACAATAAGGAAAAAAAAACAGAATAAAGAAAATTGAGAAATTACTGTTGAAAGATGACTCATCAGTAACATCATAAACCAGCAAAATCCCCATGGCTCCACGATAGTAAGCTAGGAGAGCATGAATCCATCAGCAAAGTCAAGCATCAAGCTTAAATATACTTTTTGTACTAGAATGAAAAAGAAAACAGAAATGCAACCTGCATGGACTTAAAGATACCTGTCGTAATAGTTCGGAATCGCTCTTGACCAGCTGTGTCCCAGATTTGTAGTTTGATCCTCTTACCATCAAGCTCAATGGTTCTTATCTTAAAATCGATGCTGTCAAGGAAAATAAAATAGTTGAAAAGAGAAATATATATATTCAAAAAAGTTTTGAACCAAACTTCTATAACTTAGTATCAAATGAGTAGATTCCTCGACCATAAATAAGGCAGAGAAACGAGTGAAGCAGCAGAAGTGCCATGATAGTTCAAAAAGCACCCTCTGGAAGAGTATATACTAGTATTCACATTGAATAACAATTACCAAGGGATTGCTTAAAACAGATAAATAAAAAAACTGAGATTATGGAACTGTAAACTCCACTCTATCCCTATAATGTTGCAGTTCTATTGGAATGAAACCAAGCAAAGCAAAACATCTTGAATTCTCCCCTGTTAATAAGCCCTTTAATGCTACATGGTTAAAGTGCTCCTCTCTGCATTCACGCTTCTCAAATCGTGAAACAATTTTAGCATATAATTTTCAAGAGTTGCCAGGGAGACAAACCCAATGGTCGTTATGAAACTAGTGGTAAAGGAGCCATCAGAAAATCGTAAAAGAAGACAACTCTTTCCCACACCTGCATAAACATAAGAAAGTCAGTCAGGAAATTATCGAAGCTTGAAGACAAACAACATAGCATATTATTTGCCTACCATGCTGGAATTGACAAATGATGCATGAAAACGAAATCCAGAGGAAATTCTAAGAATTCATCTTTAAACTAAAATAAAATTTTGTTTTTGACGAAATTCATATTAAAAAGTAGCTTTTAATGCATGAACAGAAATGATCAATTTCATCATTGTAAGGTGTAAGGTGCAGATTCGAACAAGAAAGCCTACTATCTACCACATTGTGAGTTTACATGTTAGCATACACCATTTCGCCAAGGTGTTCATGGAACTACACAGAGACACAAATGAGCATAGCTCACAGACACCTCACGTTCAACAATGCAGCCCATTTACAACTACGCCAATTTCATATGTTAAAGCACAAGTTCACAACATATAACCATAAGCAAGTCTCAACATCAAGATTCTATATCACAGACACTATGATTAAGAAAATCAACGAAGCCTGCCCCTGACTTTTACGATACCAAAACTCATGAATCAAATATATCAATCCAAGCCAGCTAATTCCCATTTCTGCGAAGTGCAGAAGACTTGCCAACTAACCATTTACTATAGAATCCTAAAACAGCCCATATGATCAAACACTATTTACACATAACATGGGCCATGGCTAGTGAGAAGCATAAATTAATTACTCAAAAAAAAACCCACTACCCACTGATCAGAAGGCAAAAATAAAAAATAAAAAGGACCCTACTAACCCAGAATTTGATAGTTTTCTATGTTACAATCAAACAAAGCCTCCTCCACGTTATTCCAATCCAAACTCACCATATCTAATGAATAGTGAACAACGTAGCCTAAATCAAAATTAGAATAAAACCCAGTCCTTAGAAACCAAAGAAAAGCTCAAAAACAAAAATCAATCTGATCTCAAACCAAGAAACGTATAGTATCTAGTCTATTTAACTATAAAAATTCTAAATACCCATCGAAAACTAACAACAGATTTCAAAAAATTCTGAGTACCCATGTTTTATTTTCCAGTTATAACAATAAAAATCATTACTTCAACAGAAAAAAAAAGGGAAAAAAAAAACTTACCACTATCACCAATTAAAAGAAGCTTAATGAGGTAATCATAATCAGCACGAGCTCTAGCTGGTGGTGCAGCCATTGATCCTCAAAAACCACGCACAAAAAACCCAATTCAAAAATATATAATAATATATCCTCTTATCTGCGTTAAAATATATACATCAATTTCAAAACGAAATAAAAGAAAATTGTGAAATCAGATCAAGGAAAGGAAAGGAAGCGAGAGAAAGAACCTGAGACGCTGAAGATAGCACAGCACATGCGAGAGAGAAAGAGAGAGTCCAATGAATATGGGGAATTTCCCTTTCATGTTTCTTCACTTTTTTTTTTTTTTTTGATACTATTGTCACTTAGTCACGGTTCGGTTCCTCCAATGTAATTGGTTGGAACAGCTGGTTTATATAGGTTTGGCCTCACTGGATTTCAACATTCAAATATTAGAACCCCGGGTTCATTTTTTAAAATTTATAATATAATATATTATAATTTTTTTATATATTATGTAATTAATAATATATAAAAATTATTAAATTTATAGTAATATAATACTACTGTATATAATGTAAACATTAAATATTTGTTAAGACGTGGGTAGATATAAATATTTCCAAAAGAAATTTAAAATAATATGACCGACCTAAAATAAGTTTGAATTAGTCATGAATTTGAGTAAAATTTTATATTTATATTTAGATCGAATCAAACTTTTGCAAGCATAAAGTGTACTATTATCATACTAAGCCCGATCTAAACTCAAACCAACCTCATCCATTAACAACTCTAACAATTAGCTTAATTAAATAATTTTCTTAATATCAAATTGATCAATATTTAGCGCATCGTCGATAAAATATTTTAATTCCACAAATAAGGTTCAAATAATGCCACATATTTTGTTTTATTTATAAATTTTATTTTTACTATACCATTACAGGTATTTGGTTTACAGAAATATAAAACAGTAATATGATATTATCAATAATGTTAAGATTTCGAAATATAGTGAATAATTTCAATGTCACATTTTCCTTAAATAAAGCTTCTAAAATTTTGGATAATTTTATCCTTTGCTTTTATTATATTAATTAATTTCATCTTTTCTATGCAAATAAAACTACTATTTTTATTTTCCCAAAATTCATCTTAATTCTATTCAAAATTTATTAGTATTTTATCAAAGTACATTTCAAGTTTTAATATAAACAGGGTATAGGCGAGAAAATTTTTTAAGGGTTGAAAAGAAATTTTAATTTTTAATAGTCTATATCTTTATAATTTTTAAAAGATTAATTAAATTTTTATAATTTTAGGGGGTCAAAGTGTAATTTTCCTTTTACTAATTTCAAATTTTAAAATTTTCTAAATGGCCAAATTAACAATTTTCTATTTTAGTGGGGGCTTGGGACCCTAACAGCCCCTAGATTCGGCTCTGAACATAGATATGTGTATATATATATAAGATAATATTTTTAAAATTTTGATTTCACTTCCATTTTCATAAATAAATGTTGTCAAATTGACTAAAACTAAGACATATAAAAAGGTTATTATAATTAGGTTAAATTGTTAAATAAAAAATTCAATTGTTGTTAAGTAGAATTTAATGTAATAAAATGAATTTTATAATTTATGATCATTTATGAAATTTGAGATTAAAAATATTAAAAGAATTAAATTAGTTAAAAATAAAATAAATTATATAATAAGAACAATTTAATAAAATATGTTTATAGGTAATTTTTCTTTCACACTATTGATAATGTACTAAATAAGTTTTTATATCAAATATATTAAAATGTTTTTTTAATAGAATAGTTTTAAATTTTAAACTAGACAAACAATATTTTAAACAAAAAAATTGAAGAATGGATAGAAATGTACAGTAAATAAAAATAATTCATTATCAAATTTTCAATTTTGTAAAATTGAGAAAAATATTTTATAATTTTTCAAAAAAAAAGAAATTAGTTCCTACAATCCCTATATGTTTGTGTATTAAAGCGCCATAAATGGGCTTGAAATTTCCTTTGGGCCTTTAAATACTTTAAATTTTGTTCATGATGCCATTTCGTTGCATGTTTTCTTCTTCTTCTTTTTTAAATTTTTGTAATTTGTTAGTAACTTTTATATAATTTTATTTTCTAATAATTTTATATAATTTTATTATTTTAAAATTTTAATATTTTTCTATAAGTTTCCTATTTGTTTTATAATTCCTAAAAAATTATAATATTTTAATAATTTTTATTAACACTAATTTTGAAATTCTGTCTAGAATTGTTATAATTTATCTAGAATTTAAAAACAATTTAATAGTTTTTAAAAATTATAACTTTTAAATAATTATTTTTAAAATCCACATCAAACACCTTATCAATAGTTACGTGGTCACTTAATAAATCATAAAAGATTTTAACATAACACTATATTCCAAGAGTTTAATTAGATGTAAGACATAATTCAAGAAATTAATTAAGGGTTATTATTTATTAACAATTTAATAATTTTTTAATAATCTTACTATTGCTTTTCATTTAAGCCAACTTTTTTGTTAAAACAAATGCTTGAATTAAACACTTAATTAAAACTTTTTAAAAAGAACTATATGAAAATACGCAATAACATACCAAATGCTTGCATCTGGATTTGGAAAATGGATTTTTTATTTTATTTTTATTTTTATTCTAAGATAAAATAATGGAATGTTAATAAAATTAGAAGGAAAAAAAGTTGCGCACACAAAAGAAAATTTCACAACCAAAACAATGATAACTTGGAAAATGGAGATTCAGGAATCACCATAGCATTAAATTGCACTCATTAATTAGTGGTAACATTTATAAATCATATAACTGAGATTACATTAAAGCTGTACAAAGTAAATTTTATTATGCAAACATTTTGTACATTATTAAATTATGACTTAAAACAAGGAAATCATATGTACTTACAAAGAAGACGATGAAAAAAACCTAAACAACTAACAACTTTTTGCTGTGATCATCAGCAACCTCTGCATCAATTGACTGTCAAAGCAACAGTATTCATTATGCCGATCTGAAGTATTGGAAGGTTGTGCTGCATTTCCAGTGGATAATGTATTTGCATTCTGCATCCAAACACTCAAGAGCCAAATCCATGCAACGATGACCACATTTGTGACATTCAGGATAATCATAAACCTTCTCCACAATCATGAGAGTGTGTGGATGATCACTTTCTTTGATTTTGATCCCACGCTTGAGAAATGGTTCACCTCTCAAAATACAAGAAAGGTGTGCTGAGTTATCACAAATTGGACAATGGTAAAACCAAGTATTAGGGCTTCTTTCTTTTTCACAGACATCACAATAATGATATTGTGAATAATCATTATCTTCATGGTAGGTGAGGATCAAACAATGTCTGTCTGATTTGTGCCAAGTTGTTTGTGGTAGTAAAGTGGCACATTGATCATGTACATTAAAATTGCAAACCTTGCAGCTATATACTGCATAATCATCAGTACTGCCACCGCAAGCATTACAGTACCCCCCAAGATACCTGAGGTACGAGAGAAGAAGGTGTTCGTGTCCTCCGCTCATGCAAGAGAAAGCAATTCCAACACATCGGACACAAAAATGGTCTTTGCACAAAAATACCTTGCATTTGTAGGCAAAACCACTACTTAGGTGACCACAATTTGAGCATATAAAAATGCAATTTGGAGTAAGGACAAAGGGATCTTGGTGAAAACTACCCAGAATTTGCTTCTTCCTAGGTAACTCAGCACAAGATTTGTGGAGAAAAATTCACATTCTAAACAACAATAAAAGGAAGTCAAGATGAGTTCACTGCAGCCATCACAATACCTTCGTTCGTTCACTTCATCACTTAATACTAAACTATGTTGATGGCTAAAATGTTCTATCTCCACATTTATCATTTTTTCTCCAACTTTGATCATATTACGAACAGAAAAGCTTGGATTCATAGTACCCACTTCCAACATTAGATTAAGCAGATTATCCAAATCATCTTTTGATATTTTGTAATAACATCGAGCATCCTCTAATGCACAATTCACATGGATAATGAACTTGCACTTAGAGCAATTGTAACTCCCACAAGCCATGTTCACCTCCTCGTGACAAATTGGACAATCATGTGTTGTACACTCATTGTCTACCACAAAGTATTTATGAGAAATAGGATGGTCGTGCCATAGGCTTTTGATGAAGCGTGGCAATGAAATGCATTTCTTATGGACCATTAAGCTACATGTTGAGCAATTATAAGAAACATAGTTTCCTAAAGTGCCACATACATCACAATTGAATGACCATTCTCTTAAACACCTAGTGAATGGATGTTCATGAGTACTTGGATCCTCAATAATGGGTGGTGGTGACACACATTCAATGCGAAGGACAAACTTGCAAATCGAACAACAATAAACCAATCCTCTATGTTGGATTTCAAAGCATATTTTGCAAGGGAGATGATCACTGTTAAATTGTAACAAAAGAGAATGGTGACGGTGGGAAAGGTGACTAATTTCAAGAGGTAAATCAGAACATTTTTTATGCAAGTAAAATCCAGAATCAGGAGAGATGTAATCAGAACCTAATAAGGACTTTTGACATGCAAAACATAGAACTCTGTTGAGTTCTTGAGAATGACATTCAGAAGAGATGGATTTGTCTTGAAGAACAAGCTCTCTAGAGTCTTTCACAATAAATTTGTATGATAGAAAAGCACATTTGATGTGAAAGTCTAAATTACAAGAACAATGATAAACAAACTTCTCACATCTGTTATTGCAGAAATTACAAATAGTGTTACCTTCAACATATGGAGAGCTTTTCATAAGCTTAAGGTTATGTTGGCGATGAAAGGGGTGGTTCATCTCAACAGGTGCCTCAGCACAGTTCTTGTCAAGATGAAACCCACAGTCCACGCAACTAAACCTTGGACCTGACACCAACTCCCCACACGCACAACAATAAACCTCCTCACTTTCATGGCTTCTCCCATCATTGAAAACCAGAGGATGAACATGGCTAAAATGTGGAAGAACTTCCATCTCTCTCTCCTTTCTTTCTATGTAAGTTTGTAGGTGTGATAGTTGTTGATGATTTTGCAAAACCAGAAGCCCATATATATACTTCAAAATTTTCTTAATGCTTCGATTTAAACTATAAATTATTTTTGAAAGAAACTTCTAACCCATGTTTTCTTTTTTTTCAGATTACTATAAAGAAACTTTACTTTATTTTTATTTTTGGAATAATTTTACATTTAAGAAAAGAATTTTACTTTACTCAATCTTCAAGTTTATGTTTGTACTAAACAATTTAAATAAACTATCAAGAACTGTAATATATCTTTTTATAGGAATGAACTCTTCTTTATATGTCTAAATAGGCATAACTTGTCCAAAACTATAATATGATTCTGTTTAAACCTATTTTGTGGTTGTTAAAAGTAAAGTAATAAGAAAAAAATTATGAAAAACAAAATATAAGCGCATTTTTTGTAAAAACAATTTGTATTGCTTTTATCTTTTGTGAGTAAAGTAAAAATCTCGTCTCATTATTCAACTCCCTTTATTGGTCTTAGACTTGACAAAATAAGTTCGAGCCTAAAAGTTTATCCATGTCAATCCGAATCTATAACAATTCGAGTTCAAGAAAGTCCGAGCTCGTAATAGATCCAAGTCCGAAAAAATTCAAGCCTGATAGAACCCGAACCTGTAGTAGACTCGAGCCCAATACAAATATGGCCCGAGCCCGAAATAAATTTGACTCAAAGCCCGAAAAAGTTAGATTTTATAACTGAACAACCATAATAGATATTAATAATTAATATAATTTTATGATATTATTTAAAATATAAATAAATGAAAATTCTTTTTTTTTTTGAAAATGTATTCATAAGCATTGCATATTTATATTAAAATTTTTGATAAAAAGTAATTAATAGTAACTTTTATGTTAAATTATAAAATGAAATAAATTTTAAAATATTAATTTAATATGTAACATTTTAATACTATAATTATATATGTAATATAATTATATAAAATTAATAATTATTAAACCTATAAAATTAAAATTTAATGATAACATAATAATATATTATATAACCATTATCGAAACCAAAATTGATTACCTAACTTGACCTTAAGCCAATTTACTAAATTAGTATATTATTAATACATAAAATAATAATATATTATAATGTATTACTATTACTAAAACTATTAATACATATATAACTATTATTATAATATAGATTATAATAAAAATATAATATTACATGATATTACAATGTTTAATCATTGATGCATATATATAAACTATTAACATATTATATGATATGATATAGCATTATATAATATAATAAGAGGTTAACTTTTAAATGTATGAAAAGTATAGTGACTTAGATCGTATTTTAACTAGTATTATTATAATATAGATTATAATATAGATTATAATAAAAGATATGGTATTACATGATACTATAACGTTTAATCATTTATGCATATATATATAAACTATTAATATATGATATGATATAATATTATATGATATAGTAGGAGGATAACTTTCAAATTTAAAAAGTATAGGGATTTAGAATATATTTTAACTAGTATAATAAATAATAATATATGATAATATTTATCTTTTAGTAAGGGTAATGTTTAAATCCTCAAATTTCTTCCTTTCCAAGTAATTTTTTCTTTTATCCCTTTCTTGCTGTTTTATTTTTGAAAGGTATAAATTCTTTTCTTTTTCTTTTCTTTTTCTAAGTTGGAATATAAGAATATGGTATTGAATAAATCAAAGAAGAGATTTTCATTAAGTAGTGATTGAAATTAAGATTTTAAAATTTAAATTTAAATTTTAAAAATGTGTAAATTGAGTAGTAAATTATTTAGACATATAATATTGATGATAATTTTTATTCCATGAATTTTCTAGAGACCTGTTTAATAATGAATTTGAAATCCTTAAAGTATGTTTGAATTTCATAAATCCATGGGTTTATACGCTATTGATATATATTAAATTGAATCCCAATTATTTTGTCCATAATATATGATTTTTTTTTACCGTTTATACAATAAATGAAATCCAAATCCAAATTTTCAACTAGAGCATGTCTTTTTATCTAAAGATTTTCTCTCAAATTACATTCTATGAAATTAAAAATTTAGAACTTAAAAATTAAAAGTATTAGGTGTATAATATAGGGCCTATAATTATGATATATTAGAAAGGAAAAAATGGATAAAAGACTAGATTAAAACGCACTAAGATATAAACATTCTCAATTATAATAGATATATTAAAAAATTATGACAAGAGGACGGGTAGATACTAAAGGGGGCAAAGGTCCTAATCCTTTTACCATCGAGGGAGGGAGTATTTATAGAAGTCCGTTTGTTATATAGTATGATGTGTCAGGCCGTTATAAAAGATATACTAATACAGCGTAGTCAAGTGCGGACATAGTGGGCCCAAGTAGTACAAAGTTGTTATTTTTTAGTGGAATCTAATAGTTGTTAAAACACGTCCACACTTAAAGATGCGTTTGTACCTAAAAGGCGGGTGCCTAATAAGATAACCTGTTAAGCGAATGGCCTGTGAAAGTGGGTGGACAAGGCCCACTTAAGGAGTAGGAGGCCTGAGTTCTTTGCTGAGAGCAAGGGGAGGGATAGGTGGAGAGAGTGCGGGAGACTTGGCTTGAGAAGATGTAAACTAAAAAAACTAAGGATACCAAGTTAAGAAAAAATCATAAAAAATTGTAAGTACCAAATTGGTAGAAAGTTTCAAATGTGAATGAATATTTAAGCTTAAATAATTAACATTTTTAAAAAATAAGAATTTATATTTATAAATACATATTTAAGAAATTATGAAGTATATAACTGAATAAAACAAATCTAAAGTAACTGCGAATTTTGATATTTGAATTATATTACCTAAAGATGAAAATTTTATTATTGGCAAAAACAAAAAATAATTGTAACATTTTAATTTTGTCAACTGGGCATATATAAACTTATTCATGGGTCAGGTTATCTACTCAGGTCTGAAGGCTCGTTTGACATTTGAGAAGTTTTATGTAAAAATATTAGGCTTGAAAAATGAGTTTAGGTAAAAAAATTAGGTCCATTTAAAATATGGGTCAGGTTCGGGCTTGAACATTCAAGGCCCGAGCCCTGCCCAACCCATTTTTAATTTTATAATACTTTATATTATGTTATTTTTATATATTTATAACACATTTCAAAAATAAATCTATACTAAATATATAATACTACTCTAATATAAACATTAAAATAATGTTAAGATAAATGTAAATAAAAATTCAATAAATACAAAATATATATAAATTTATTAAATATTAAATTAAAATAATATAAATAATTTTTTAAAAATTCAAAAACAATATAGACGAGTTTAAAATAGATCACACACTCTAAACCCATGAACATCAACAAGAAAAGCAATTTCTATAAATAATCAGAAGGGAAATTCTAACCCTTTTGCTCTCATCCATGTCAGCCTTGTTCCCAACCAGTATCTTGTTGACATTGTCGGAAGCATGTTGTTCAATGTTGCGAATCCAATTCCTAATATCTGTACATGAACAGAAGCAGGTTTTATAACACTCGATAGAGACATAGGAACCATTGAAAGAAATTCCATTCCAACCGAGGGAGATCCTAAGCCATCCACTGCAACAAAAACACTGATAAAGGATGATCGACAACTAATTTCACTGCTTAAACCAATGAAAGACACAAGGCATAGAAATGATGGAAAACCTCACAATAAGGGAAAAAAAATGAGAAATTACTGTTGAAAGATGACTCATCAGTAACATCATAAACCAGCAAAATCCCCATGGCTCCACGATAGTAAGCTGGAAGAGCAAGAATCCATCAGCAAAGTCAAGCATCAAGCTTAAATATACTTTTTGTACTAGAATGAAAAAGAAAACAGAAATGCAACCTGCATGGACTTAAAGATACCTGTCGTAATAGTTCAGAATCGCTCTTGACCAGCTGTGTCCCAGATTTGTAGTTTGATCCTCTTACCATCAAGCTCAATTGTTCTTACCTTAAAATCGATGCTGTCAAGGAAAATAAAATAGTTGAAAAGAGAAATATATATATTCAAAAAAGTTTTGAACCAAACTTCTATAACTTAGTATCAAATGAGTAGATGCCTCAACCATAAATAAGGCAGAGAAACGAGTGAAGCAGCAGAAGTGCCATAATAGTTCAAAAAGCACCCTTTGGAAGAGTATATACTAGAATTCACATTGAATAACAATTACCAAGGGATTGCTTAAAACAGATAAATAAACAAATTGAGATTATGGTACTGCAAACTCCACTCTACCCCTATTATGTTGCAGTTCTATTGGAATGAAACCAAGCAAAGCAAAACATCTTGAATTCTCCCCTGTTAATAGGCCCTTTAATGCTACATGGTTAAAGTGCTCCTCTCTGCATTCACGCTTCTCAAATCGTGAAACAATTTTAACATATAATTTTCAAGAGTTGCCAGGGAGACAAACCCAATGGTCGTTATGAAACTAGTGGTAAAGGAGCCATCAGAAAATCGTAAAAGAAGACAACTCTTTCCCACACCTGCATAAACATAAGAAAGTCACAGTCAGGAAAATACTGAAGCTTGAAGACAACCAACATAGCATATTATTCGCCTACCATGCTGGAATTGACAAATGATGCATGAAAACGAAATCCAGAGGAAATTCTAAGAATTCATCTTTAAACTAAAATAAAATTTTGTTTTTGACGAAATTCATATTAAAAAGTAGCTTTTAATGCATGAACAGAAATGATCAATTTCATCATTGTAAGGTGTAAGGTGCAGATTCGAACAAGAAAGCCTACTATCTACCACATTGTGAGTTTACATGTTAGCATACACCATTTCGCCAAGGTGTTCATTGAACTACCCAGAGACACAAATGAGCATAGCTCACAGACACCTCACGTTCAACAATGCAGCCCATTTACAACTACGCCAATTTCATATGTTAAAGCACAAGTTCACAACATATAACCATAAGCAAGTCTCAACATCAAGATTCTATATCACAGACACTATGATTAAGAAAATCAACGAAGCCAGCTCCTGACTTTTACGATACCAAAACTCATGAATCAAATCTATCAATCCAAGCCAGCTAATTCCCATTTCTGCGAAGTGCAGAAGACTTGCCAACTAAACATTTACTATAGAATCCTAAAACAGCCCATATGATCAAACACTATTTACACATAACATGGGCCATGGCTAGTGAGAAGCATAAATTAATTACTCAAAAAAAACCCACTACCCACTGATCAGAAGGCAAAAATAAAAAATAAAAAGGACCCTACTAACCCAGAATTTGATAGTTTTCTATGTTACAATCAAACAAAGCCTCCCCCACGTTATTCCAATCCAAACTCACCATATCTAATGTATAGTGAAAATGTAGCCTAAATCAAAATTAGAATAAAACCCAGTTCTTAGAAACCAAAGAAAAGCTCAAAAACAAAAATCAAAGCAATCTGATCTCAAACCAAGAAACGTATAGTATCTAGTCTATTTAACTATAAAAATTCTAAATACCCATCGAAAACTAACAACAGATTTCAAAAAACTCTCAGTACCCATGTTTTATTTTCCAGTTATAACAATAAAATCATTACTTCAACAAAAGAAAAGGAAATTTTATATTTATAAATAATATGATGAGTCTAAAATGGGTTTGAGTTAGTCATTTACAAATATAGATGGGTTTGAGTAAAATTTTATATTTATATTTAGACTAGATCAAACTTTTGCAAGCATAAAGTGTACTATTATCATACTAAGTCCGATCTAAATTCAAACTAACCTCATCCATTAACATCTCTAACAATTAGCGAATCAAATAATTTCCTTAATATCAAATTGATCAATATTTAATGTACTGTGATGAAATATTTTAATTCCACAAATAAGGCCACATATTTTGTTTTATTTATAAATTTTATTTTTACTATACCATTAAAAGTATTTGGTTTACAGAATTTTATGGTAATATAAAACAGTAATATGATATTATCAATAATGTTAAGATTTCGGAATATAGTGAATAATTTCAATGCCACATTTTCCTTAAATAAAGCTTCTAAAATTTTGGATAATTTTATCCTTTGCTTTTATTATATTAATTAATTTCATCTTTTCTATGCAAATAAAAACTACTATTTTATTTTCCCAAAATTCATCTTAATTCTTTTCAAAATTTATTAGTATTTTATCAAAGTACATTACAAGTTTTAATATAAACAGGGCGAGGCGAGAAAATATTTTTAAGGGTCGAAAAGAAATTTTAATTTTAATAGTCTATATCTTTATGATTTTTAAAAGATTAAATTAAATTTTTATAATTTTAGGGGGTCAAAGTGTAATTTTACTTTTACTAATTTCAAATTTTAAAATTTTTTAAATGGTCAAATTAACAATTGCCTATTTTAGTGGGTGCTTGGGACCCTAACAGCCCCTAGATTCGGGCTCTGAACATAGATATGTGTATATATATATAAGATAATATTTTTAAAATTTTGATTTCACTTCCATTTTCATAAATAAATGTTGTCAAATTGACTAAAACTAAGACATATAAAAAGGTTATTATAATTAGGTTAAATTGTTAAATAAAAAAATTCAATTGTTTTTAAGTGGAATTTAATGTAATAAAATGAATTTTATAATTTATGATCATTTATGAAATTTGAGATTAAAATATTAAAAGAATTAAATTAGTTAAAAATAAAATAAATTGTATAATAAGAACAATTTAATAAAATATGTTTATAGGTAATTTATTCTTTCACACTATTGATAATGTACTAAATAAGTTTTATATCAAATATATTAAAATGTTTTTTTAATAGAATAGTTTTAAAATTTAAACTAGACAAACAATATTTTCAAGAAAAAAATTGAAGAATGGATAGAAATGTACAGTAAATAAAAATAATTCATTAACAAATTTTCAATTTTATAAAATTGAGAAAAATATTTTATAATTTTTCAAAAAGAAAAAGAAATTAGTTCCTACAATCCCTATATGTTTGTGTATTAAAGGGCCATAAATGGGCTTGAAATTTCCTATGGGCCTTTAAATACTTTAAATTTTGTTCATGATGCCATTTCCTTGCACGTTTTCTTCTTCTTCTTTTTAAATTTTTGTAATTTGTTAGTAACTTTTATATAATTTTCTTTTCTAATAATTTTATATAATTTTACATATTTTTATTATTTTAAAATTTTAATATTTTTTCTATAAGTTTCCTATATTTTTATAATTCCTAAAAAATTATAATATTTTAGTAATTTTATTAACAATAATTTTGAAATTCTGTCTAGAATTGTTATAATTTATCTAGAATTTAAAAACAATTTAATAGTTTTTAAAAATTATAACTTTTAAATTATTTTTTAAAATCCACATCAAACACCTTATCAATAATTACGTGGTCACTTAATAACTCATAAAAGATTTTAACATAAAACTATATTCCAAGAGTTTCATTAGATGTAAGACATAATTCAAGAAATTAATTAAGGGTTATTATTTATTAAGAATTTAATTAGTTTTTAATAATCTTACTATTGCTTTTCATTTAAGCCAACTTTTTTTGTTAAAACAAATGCTTGAATAAAACACTTAATTAAAACTTTTTAAAAAGAACTATATGAAAATAAGCAATAACATACCAAATGCTTGCATCTGGATTTGAAAAATGGATTATTTTATTTTATTTTATTTTAATTCTAAGATAAAATACTGGAATGTTAATAAAATTAGAGGAAAAAGAATGTTGCGCACACAAAAGAAAATTTCACAACCAAAACAATGATAACTTGGAAAATGGAGACTCAGGAATCACCATGGCATTAAATTGCACTCATTAATTAGTGATAACATTTATAAATCATATAATTGAGATTACATTAAAGCTGTACAAAGTAAATTTTATTATGCAAACATTCTGTACATTATTAAATTATGACTTAAAACAAGGAAATCATATATACTTACAAAGAAGATGACGAAAAAAACCTAAACGACTGACAACTTTTTGCTGTGATCATCAGCAACCTTTGCATCAATTGACTGTCAAAGCAACAGTATTCATTATGCCGATCTGAAGTATTGGAAGGTTGTGCTGCATTTCCAGTGGATAATGTATTTGCATTCTGCATCCAAACACTCAAGAGCCAAATCCATGCAACGATGACCACATTTGTGACATTCAGGATAATCATAAACCTTCTCCACAATCATGAGAGTGTGTGGATGATCACTTTCTTTGATTTTGCTCCCACGCTTGAGAAATTGATCACCTCTCAAAACACAAGAAAGGTGTGCTGAGTTATCACAAATTGGACAATGGTAAAACCAAGTATTGGGGCTTCTTTCTTTTTCACAGACATCACAATAATGATATTGTGAATAATCATTATCTTCATGGTAGGTGAGGATCAAACAATGTCTGTCTGATTTGTGCCAAGTTGTTTGTGGTAGGAATTTGACACATCCAAAATGCACATTAAGATCGCAAGCCTTGCATCTGTATACTTTATAACCACCAGTACTGCCACCACAAGCTTTACAGTACCCCCCAAGATACGTGATGTAAAGGAGAAGAAGGTGTTCGTGTCCTCCGCTCATGCAAGAGAAAGCAAGTACAGCACATCGAACACATAAATGGTCTTTGCACAAATAAACCTCGCATTTGTAGGCAAAACCACTACTTACGACACCACAATGTGAGCATATAAAAATGCAAGTTGGAGTAAGGACAAAGGGATCTTGGTGAAAAGCAAACAGAATTTGCTTCTTCCTAGGTAACTCAGCACAAGATTTGTGGAGAAAGAAATCACATTCTAAACAACAATAAAAGGAAGTCAAGATGAGTTGACTGCAGCCATCACAATACCTTTGTTCCTTCACTTCATCACTTAATACTAAATTATGTTGATGGCTAAAATGTTCTATCTCCACATTTATCATTTTTTCTCCAACTTTGATCATATTACGAACAAAAAAGCTTGGATTCATAGTACCCACTTCCAACATTGCATTAAGCAGCTTATCAAAATCATCTTTTGATATTTTGTAATAACATCGAGCATCCTCTAGTGCACAATTCACATGGATAATGAACTTGCACTTAGAGCAATTGTAACTCCCACAAGCCATGTTCACCTCCTCGTGACAAACTGGACAATCATGTGTTGTACACTCATTGTCTACCACAAAGTATTTATGAGAAATAGGATGGTCGTGCCATAGGCTTTTGATGAAGCGTGGCAATGAAATGCATTTCTTATGGACCATTAAGCTACATGTTGAGCAATTATAAGAAACATAGTTTCCTAAAGTGCCACATACATCACAATTGAATGACAATTCTCTTAAACACCTAGTGAATGGATGTTCATGAGTACTTGGATCCTCAATAATGGGTGGTGGTGACACACATTCAATGTGAAGGACAAACTTGCAAATCGAACAACAATAAACCAATCCTCTATGTAATTGGATTTCAAAGCATATTTTGCAAGGGAGATGATCACTGTTAAATTGTAACAAAAGAGAATGGTGACGGTGGGAAAGGTGACTAATTTCAAGAGGTAAATCAGAACATTTTTTATGCAAGTAAAATCCAGAATCAGGAGAGATGTAATCAGAACCTAATAAGGACTTTTGACATGCAAAACATAGAACTCTGTTGAGTTCTTGAGAATGACATTCAGAAGAGATGGATTTGTCTTGAAGAACAAGCTCTCTAGAGTCTTTCACAATAAATTTGTATGATAGAAAAGCACATTTGATGTGAAAGTCTAAATTACAAGAACAATGATAAACAAACTTCTCACATCTGTTATTGCAGAAATTACAAATAGTGTTACCTTCAACATATGGAGAGCTTTTCATAAGCTTAAGGTTATGTTGGCGATGAAAGGGGTGGTTCATCTCAACAGGTGCCTCAGCACAGTTCTTGTCAAGATGAAACCCACAGTCCACGCAACTAAACCTTGGACCTGACACCAACTCCCCACACGCACAACAATAAACCTCCTCACTTTCATGGCTTCTCCCATCATTGAAAACCAGAGGATGAACATGGCTAAAATGTGGAAGAACTTCCATCTCTCTCTCCTTTCTTTCTATGTAAGTTTGTAGGTGTGATAGTTGTTGATGATTTTGCAAAACCGAAGCCCATATATATACTTCAAAATTTTCTTAATGCTTCGATTTAAACTATAAATTATTTTTGAAAGAAACTTCTAACCCATGTTTCTTTTTTTTCAGATTACTATAAAGAAAATTTACTTTATTTTGGTTTTTTTTTTTTGGAATAACTTTACATTTAAGAAATGAATTTTACTTTACTCAATCTTCAAGTTTGTGTTTGTACTAAATAGTTTAAATAAACTATCAAGAATCTGATATGTATCCTTTTATAGGAATAAACTCTTCTTTATATGTCTAAATAGGTATAACTTGTCCAAAACTCTAATATGATTCTCATTTACGCCTATTTTGTGGTTGTTAAAAGTAAAGTAACAAGAAAAAAAAATGAAAAACAAAATATAAGTGCATTTTTTTATAAAACAATTTGTATTGTTTTTATCTTTTGTGAGTAAAGTAAAAATCTCGTCTCATTATTCAACTCCCTTGTTTGATTGGTCTTAGACTTGACAAAATAAGTAATTCGACCCTAAAAGTTCATCCATGTCGATCCGAATCTGTAACAATTTGAGTTTGAGAAAGTTTGAACTCGTAATAGATTCAAGTCCGAAAAAATTTGAGCCTGATAGGACCCGAACCTGTAAGAGGCCCGAGCCCAATACAAATATGGTCTGAGCCCGAAATAAATTTGACTCAAAGCCCGAAAAAGCTAGACTTTATAACTGAACAACCATAATAGATATTAACAATTAATATAATTTTATGATATTATTTAAAATATAAATAAATGATAATTCTTATTATTTTGAAAATGTATTCATAAGCATTATATTTTTATATTAAAATTTTATTGATAGAAAAAGTAATTAATAGTAACTTTTTATGTTAAATTATAAAATAAAATAAATTTTAAAATGTTAATTTAATATATAACATTTTAATACTATAATTATATGTGTAATATAATTATATAAAATTAATAATTATTAAACCTATAAAATTAAATTTTAATGATAACATAATAACATATTATATAACTATTATTGAAACCAAAATTGATTAGACCTTAAGCCAATTTACTAAACTAGCATATTATTAATACATAAAATAACAACAGATTATAATGTACTACTATAACTAAAACTATTAATACATATATAACTATTATTATATTATAGATTATAATAATAAATATAATATTGCATGATATTATAATGTTTAATCATTGATGCATATATATAAACTATTAAAATATCATATGATATGATATAACGTTATATAATATAATAAGAGGTTAACTTTTAAATGTATGAAAAGTATAGTGACTTAGATCGTATTTTAACTAGTATAATAATAAACAATAATATATAATGTACTACTATTATTATAATATAGATTATAATAAAAGATATAGTATTACATGATATTATAACGTTTAATCATTTATGCGTATATATATAAACTATTAATATATGATATGATATAATATTATATAATATAGTAGGAGGGATAACTTTCAAATTTAAAAAGTAGAAGGACTTAGAGTATATTTTAACCAGTATAATAAATAATAATTATTTAAGAGTAATGTTTAAATCCTCAAATTGTCTTCCTTTCCAGGTAATCTTTTTTTTCTTTTATCCCTTTCTTGCTGTTTTATTTTTGAAAGGTTTAAATTCTTTTCTTTTTCTTTTTCTAAGTTGGAATATAAGAATATGGTATTGAATAAATTAAAGGAGAGATTTTCATTAAGTAGTGATTGAAATTAAGATTTTAAAATTTAAATTTAAATTTTAAAATGGTGCAAATTGAGTAGTAAATTATTTAGAAATATAATATTTATGATAATTTTTGATTCCATGGATATACTAGAGACCTGTTGAATAATGAATTTGAAATCATTAAAATATGTTTGAATTTCATAAATCCATGTGTTTATACGCTATTGATATATATTAAATTGAATCTCAATTATTTTGTCCATAATATATGGATTTTTTACCGTTTATATAATAAATGAAATCTAAATCCAAATTTTCAACTAGAGCATGTCTTTTTATCTCAAATTACATTCTATGAAATTCAAAATTTAGAACTTAAAAATTAAAAGTAAAACAGGGCCTATAATTATGATATATTAGAAAGAAAAAAATGGATAAAAGACTAGATTAAAATGCACTAAGATATAAATATTCTCAATTATAATAGATATATTAAAAAATTATGACAAGATGACCGGTAGATACTAATGGGGCAAAGGTCCTAATCCTTTTTTTATTGAGGGGCATTTATAGAAGTCCACTTATTTTATAGTATGATGTGGCAGGTCGTTATAGTAGATATATTGATACAGCGTAGTCAAGTACGGATATAATGGGCCTAAGTAGTACAAAATTGTTATTATTCTTTAGTAGAGTCCAATCGTTGTTAAAACATGTCCACACTTAAAAATGCGTTTATACCTAAAAGACAAGTGCCTAATAAGATAACCTGTTAGAGTGAATGGCCTTGTTGTGAATGTGGGTGGACAAGGCCCACTTAAGGAGTAGGAGGCCCGAGTTCTTTGCTGAGAGCAAGGGAAGGGTTAGGTGGAGAGAGAGCGGGAGACTTGGCTTGGGAAGATGTAAACTAAAAAAATTAAAGAAAAAAAAATATAAGGATACCAAGTTAAGAAAAAATCATAAAAAATTGTAAGTATCAGGAGAAAGTTTCAAATGTGAATGAATATTTAAGCTTAAATAATTAACATTTTTTTAAAAATAAGAATTACATTTATAAATACATATTTAAGAAAGTATAAAGTATATAACTAAATAAAACAAATCTAAAGTAACTGCGAATTTTGATATTTGAATTATAATATTTAAATATGAAAATTTTATTATTGAAAAAAAAATGAAAAATGATTGTAACATTTTAATTTTGTCAATCTGGATATATAAACCTATTCATGGGTCAAGTTATCTGCTCAGGTCTGAAAGTTTGTTTGACATTTGAGAGGTTTTAGGTAAAAATATTAGGCTTGTGTAAAAAGCCCAAATTGTCCGGCCCACTCAAAACAGGCCCAATTAACAACCCAAAATCCTAATTACCCTAGCCCAATACAGACCCTAGCCCAAAATTCAAAACAAGCCTTCAGAAACCCTAGTAGCAGTAGGCTTAGCGCCGCAGCCGCCTCGACCCAACGACGCAACGTTCTGCACGTTGGCTCTCCCTCGCGCACCTCCGCAAACGTCACACACGCCGTACACGTCTCCTACGAATCTGCAACAGATCACAAACAGTAGATAGCAAAAAAGATAGCAAGAATTAAGGGATTTATTTTGTTTTATTATTTCTCTAAGATTCGGCTATAAAACCGAATGATGATAGTGGAAAAATGGAAAGAAAAGATTGAAAGAACAGATTCGGAAATTTTTGGAATAAAAAATGTCTTTTTTATTTTTTCTTCGGTTCATCATTCTTAGTGATTCGTTTTTTTATTTTTTTCCTTTTTAATTTTATTTTTGCTTAAGCTATAAAGAAAAGAGGAGAAAACTTACCTTTTTTTCGTCGGAGTTGTCGGATCGTCGACGTCTTCGTCGCAATCGGAGGCCAGGCCAAGATCGGGGTTTGGAGCGGTGGCGGCGGCTAAAAGTTGGAACCCTAGCAGAGAAAGCTGGGGTTCATTAGTTTTTGTTTTGAAGAAAATGGCAAAAAATGAATGTTTTAGGAAAAGATGTTGGTTTTATACAGGCATAAAACGACGTCGTTTAGGGCCTGTTTCAGTTGCCCAAAAACGGCGCCGTTTTAAGTGCGACCCGCACGACCCGACCCGTTTTCTCAGGATCCGCGTGTTTTACTTTTAAAGGGGAATTTTCGCAATTGGTCCCTCTTTTTGCAACGCGCTTCAATTAAACTTATTTTGCTTCTTTTTAAATTGAGCCGCATAGTTTATTTCGGTTTCAATTTGGCCCGTGTCAATGCACAGCGTTTTGGAAGGCGAATTATTGCTAAACAGGCCCTCCATGTCATTCGCTTGTTGCATCTTCGTCCCCATTTTTTTATATGCTTATATTATTTTATAATATATATATTTTCTTCATACTTTCGGTTTTAATATAAATTTTCTTTTTATAAATATTTACATTTCGTACAAAACCTATATTTTGTGTCTTTCATTTTCGAAAACGTTTTTTAAAATACATACACCTACGCATTTTTTTCATATAAGATATAGGTGCATATTTTTAATATATGTATATATTTTAAGCCTTTATAAATACATGCATATATTTATACATATACGTTTTTCCTTATTTTCATTTTATTTTCTTAACTTTCATATACTTTATATTATATATATACTTATACATTTTCTATTTTGTAAATATATACACATATACATACTTTTTCTATTTTTATTTTATTTTCACGATTTTCAAAGACATATACATGCATTTTTATTAGTTTTTTATTGGTATATTTCATTCCTTTTTTTGTTTGCAAATTTACCTGTATATTATACTTTTATATATATTGGCAAATGTTTATTTATATATGCTTGAAATTAGAATATTGGTTTCATGTTATACATTAACCCTTTTTAGCATATCTTTTCAAAAATGTATATTTTGGTTTTGTCAAAGTGTTAAAATCATCACATTTTATAAATTTTCAAAATATTTGGGTATTCATAATTCTCGAGAAAGATCGTATCCTAACTTATTGGATTGCGATTATTTTTCGATGAATTTAGAAAACCAATTATTCATTTTGCATTAAATTCACAAATTTTAAATAAAAGCTTATTCTTGGGAGTTCAAAAATGTTGGGTCCTAACTTACTGGTCCTGATATTTTGACTTCTCGAAATAAGAATTTTCAAAAGCAAAAGGCAATATTCGGGTATTTTGAAGATTTAAAAACATTGTGCCCTAACTCACTGGGTGTGGTGTTTTATTTCTTTGAAATAAGAATGTCTTATTATTTTGACTCATTCATGAAATAAAAAGTTTCCTTTTAAAATCTTTTCAAATTTTCGACACCAAGACATTAAAAAAAATCAATTTGGTACCAATTTTGGGCGTTACGAGGGTGCTAATCCTTCCTCGTGCGTAACTGACTCCCGAACCTGTTTTCTCAAATTTCGCAGACCAAAATTATTTTTAAGGTGGGCCGATCACACCTTAATAAAGGATCGGTGACGACTCCAGTTTTGTTTTTAAAGTCGACAACTAAAATTTTTGTTTTCAAAAAAACGGCTTCGACAGCTTGAAAAATAAGTTTAGGTAAAAAAATTAAGTCCGTTTAAAATATGAGTTAGGTTCGTACTTGAACATTCAAGGCTCGAATCCTGCCCGACCATTTTAATTTTATAATACTTTATATTATATTATTTTTATTTATTTATAACACATTTAAAAAACAAATCTATACTAAATATATAATACTACTCTAATGTAAACATTAAAATAATAATAAGATAGCTATAAAAGATTTCAATAAATAAAATATATATAAAATTATTAAATATTAAATTAAAATAATATAAATTATTTTAAAAAATTAAAAACAATATAGACGAGTTTAAAATAGATTTGGGTTAATCTTTTGTAAATAGGGATGATTTGGGCAAAATTTTAGATTCTTATTTCGCCTGAATAGAACTTAAACAAATATAAAAATATTAATATTATACTTAGATCCGACTCATGAGCAACTAACCGAATATCTTATGAGATGAGAATGGTTTATATGATATTTTCTTTGCTGTTCTTTCATGCCTTTCGGATGCCTATAACTATAATTATATTTTTAAAATTTGTCAATAAAAAATTGAAAAGCAATTGTTTTGCATTACTTAATTTTTCCTTTTCATGAAATACACATGCAGAAAAAATCACTAAATTATTATGACTGGAAATTATAAAAAGTTGTATGATTTATTTTATTATACTTAAATTATTTTGCAATTCTTATTTTTTCCCTTAGAAATGAGGTATTGGTGGAAATTAACTTTCAAAATGTTTCTAATCCTTCTTTATTAACCTCTACTTCAATTCCTGCTATAAGTTCATACCTATACTATTAATCTATAAATTAGTTTTTATTTTCACTCTCTCAATGTAATAATTTATATAATAGATATTATAAAGATAAGATATATATAATATAAACAAAATTAATTTATAAGTGCCTAAACTTTTTATTTTCAGTGGTGATTCTTATTGTTGTACAATTATCGTAAAAAGAATCCAACCCGGGGTCTAACCTAGAATCTGACCCGAACTCTCTTGGGGAACTCCATTTTGAAGGGTTTGTCCTTATTCTTCTCTGTAATGGTGCGGTGAGCGTGAAATGAACCCGTGAAGAAGATTAAGGAACTCATGGACTTTAAAAGGACTAGAAATCACTTTCAGAAAAGGGAGAAAGCAACGACGGAATAATCAAACAGCAACAACAAAATCTACGAAATCTTTGTTGAAATTCTTCCAAGGCTCGTGATTTGCACCATAAATATCGCACGCCATCATCACACCAGAGCTATGGAATCATGGTCGGTGATTGGTTTAAGGCAACTTCTTTGGTGGGAAGAAATCGAAACCCCAAATATTATATACCCACTTAGGGTATTTTTTATATCAATGCATGCAATGGTTAGGTGTGTTCTCTTCTTCTTGTTTCTTGCTTCTTTTTCAAATAAACTTCCATTATTAACAAACTTGGAAGCTAAAATCATTCTCTATAACTATTAAAACTAAAATTAATATACAAAAGGAACTGCTTAAAGAATTTGATAATAGATGGATAATTTCACTTGTTTCATTTCTTTTTTAAATATTTGAATTGTATTCTTCAAAAAGATTGCTTCAAGAACCTGGATATCATTGAAGGAAATGAAATTGAAAAAGAAAGAAAATGCCAGTTGACAACACAAAATTGTTGGTAATGCAAAATTGTTGAAGATTTAGTGGGGGTTGTTGAAGATTTTGTGGATATGTGGTTATGAGTTTTCTACAAAATTGCCAATGTCTTTTTACTGTATTACTTTTATGTTACTAGCATAAATAAAGGACTAGTTTCCTCATTTTTACACACTCAACAAAGAAAAGAACAACTCTCTTTGAAAACATTCATCTCCTTCACTTTCTGTGTGTTTCTTTATAAACTAGTTGTTTTTTGTTCCTTAATCACTTTAGAGAAAATTTTGTCTAGGAGTTTGGGTTTTAAGCGGGACCGACTGTGACCCCTCCAAATTTTTTTGGAAATTGTTCCTACTGTGATTTCCCGAGAAGAGCAGTACCAATCAAGTTCCATATTCCATATTCAGGTGTACAAATATTGAAGGGCTGTGTTAACCTTGAGGGACAACGTTCACTACACAATTACACCGGTCAGAGCGAATTCGTTTCTAAGGCCGTAGATTTACCACGGCACAATAATTTCTGATTTCATATTTAATCATTTATTATTTTTCCAGCCAATGCTAACACATTTGTTTTACGGTAGATTATATTTCCAACAAAAACAACAACTTACCTAATCTCAAAAAAAAAAAAAGACATGGCAATGATCTTAAGAGCGGTGTAATTCAGTTAAAGGTACGTCTGCTCTTCTATTGCTTCTAATCATACGCGTACCATTTTTTTCATTTATTTCTTTTTGTTTAATTTTTCCCATCTATGATATTTGAGTTTTATTCTGTGGAATTAGTTTGTAATGATTAAATTTGTTGAATTAGTGTGTAATGGATGAATAAATTGTAGCTATAAAGAGGAATGATACATACATGAGGGTTGACTGAGCTTCTAGAATGGCATAAGACAATTGGTGTCAAATGGGTGTACAAGACAAAATTGAAGGAGAATGGAGAAATTGACAAGTATAAAGCGCACTTGGTAGCCAAAAGTTATAAGCAGGAGTTTAGGGTAGATTATAAAGAAGTCTTTACTCCTTTTGCAAGGCATGATACAATCAGATTGGTGATTTCGCTTGCAGCCCAGTACTCTTGGGCTATCTTCCAGTTAGATGTGAAGTCGGCGTTTTTACATGGTGAGATCCAATAACAGGTATTTATTGAACAACTTACTGGTTTTGTTAAACATCGGAGTGAAAATAAGGTTTGTAAACTAAGAAAAACTTTATATGAGTTGAAACAAGCCCCGCGTGCTTGGTATAGTCAAATTGAAGCTTATTTCTTGAAAGTTGGTTTTACAAAGTGTCTTTATAAGTCTACTCTTTTTATTAAAATTGGTGATGAATGGAAAATGCTTATTGTGAGTTTATATGTTGATGATCTTATATTCACTGGAAACTTTAGTTTCATGTTTAATGAATTCAATAAGTCTATGATGGTTAAAATTGAAATGTCAGATCTTGGTATGATGCATTATTTTTTAGGCATAGAAGTAGTGCAATCAGCTAATGGAATATTTATTTCTCAAAAGAAATATGTTCAAGATATTTTGAGCAGGTTTGATATGAAGGATTGCAATCCAATAAACACCCCCATTGAATTTGGTTTGAAGTTGAGAAAAGAAGGAAAATAAAAAAAGTGCACAACACTCTTTATAAACAGATTGTTGACAGCTTAATGTACTTGACTGGTACAAGACCTGACATAATGTATTCTATGAATTTGATCAGTAGGTTTATGGAGAATCCTACAGAGATGCTTCTATTGGCTATCAAGAGAATCCTTCGTTACTTGTAAGGAACCAAGGATTTTGGGTTATTTTACAAAAAAAAAGGAGAATGACTTTGCAGGAGATCTAGATGTTAAAAAAAGCACTTCTATATGTTTTCAGGATGGGAATCAGAGCTGTTTCATGTGTTGCTGCAATAGCCTGTGCTTCTCAAGCTATTTGGCTAAGGAAAATCTTGAGGAGTTGAAGTTCAAGAGAATGAGAGCTACAATAATTTCTTGTGACAAACAACTTAACTATCAGACAATAAGAAAATTCAATATTACATGGTATAAACAAGCATATTGATGTGAAGTACTATTTTTTGAGATATCTCAAAAATGATGAGGTAGTTGATCTCAAGTACTGCAAGAGTGAAGATCAATTGGCTGACACATTCACCAAACCTCCCAAATTGTTTCCCTTCCAAAATTTGAGGAGGTTAATGTAAGTTTGCACTTTAGAGAATCCTATTTGAAGAATGGCACTAGTAAATTGAAGGAGGGATTGTTAATAAAATCTAATTGTTATCCTTGTTTCTAGGCAAGTAGTTGTTGCACATCAAGGATTTAGTGGTTAAAAATAATAGGTTTATTTGGTTTAGATTTTTCGAATCTTATTGTGAGTCTTATTTTATTAGTGCCTAATTTCTTGATTTTTCTTTTATGTAATTGCCTATATAAATAGGCTCTTGAGATTATGAATAATTGAACTGAACATCTTATTTTCCCTTCCATTTTTTATTTTCATCTATTATTTTCATCTTGCTATTATCTCTCTCGGTAAGCTAACAATATTGTGGACTTTCATCAAGAGTTGTGGCTGTTTTTAAAACCTTGAAATTGGCCGAAGCATTTTCAGTAGACACATCGGCCTTATCATTGTTCTTAACCAAGTGTTGGACTCGAATTTTTTTTTAACATTAACCTTCCCTAGATTTGGCAGACGGGCCTTAATAGCTTTATTAATCATAAGTTACGAATAGCTTTAGACTTATTCCTAGCCTTGCTCCCTTCACCTCGACAGGATCAGCAATTGGCGGTAAATCAATAATACTAGTGTGATTCTCTTAAACCCTGATCTGATCAGATCAGATTGTCATTACATGTCCCTCTTTTAAATCAAAATCTTCATCACCAAAGAAATCATCCATTGGGTAACGTTCAAAGGTTCCTCGACTCTCCCCCAACGTCCGGTAGATCCTCTTCCCTCCTTCGAACCTTCTTAGTGGTCCTACCAACGTGACTATCAGTCATAGGCCGAGCTTGCTCTGACATGAGTAAAAAAACAATAGGGCCATCTCTTTTATCATGAATGTTATCATAAGTTTTGGCATAGTTAGAACAGCAAATCATTGAGAGAAAGTTCAAAGAAAACACTAATTATTTCCTTTTTTTCCCCCTTTAACTTTTATCTTAAATATGTGCTGATGTTTGAATTATTGTTTAAAAAAAAGTTTAGATCGACAAACCCACTAAAGCCATGAAAAAACCTGAGGTAGATTCCACAAAGATCAAATCTCCAGTTGAAATTATTTAAAAGAATAAAACCCCAACAAACAAATAAAGTGAAATGAAAAAGGCAAACATCAGCAAAAGTTCTTCTATACATTTTTATTTTATTTTTTAAAAAAGAAAAGAAAAGAAGGGTATATTTGCTTTTAAAGTATATGCTGGGAAAGATCCCTTCACCACCATCTTTTTCTCCATTAAAAAGCAAGCAACTGATCTCCTATCAAACCCCTCTCTGTGGGAAACCTTCTCTTCCCTTCCTTAACCTTTCTTTCTGCTATTTCTATGGAGTTTGCTGCCGATTTTCCTATAGCAATGGTGATGCTACCAAGGAAGCTGATGCAGACTGCAGTGAAGTAATATTATATTAATCTTCTTCCCGAGTTTATAGAGATGATAGTGGGTCGGATATCTTCAATTTCTTTTTGTAACGTTCGATTCTGTAGCGATGAAAACGAATCGAATAGCTACGAATATCCAAATCGACACTATTTGTTATCATCTCTATCCAAGCATGTTAAGTGTTCTATGTATACCATTAGGGCAACCTTGAACCTTTGGCAACTTTAATTTTATGTAGTTTGTACTTTTATTTTTATATGTTGTTGTTTTTCACTTTATGTTTTATTTATGATTTAAGTTTTTAAGTCCTTTCTTATGTAGTTTCTTTGGTGTGTACATTGGTTTGTTTTCCATTTGGCTTTTGGACTAAATTGCATAGAAATGGAATTAAGATACAAGATAATGCTATCATGTTTAACGTTACTTCAACTTTTCAATCTTTTAGGAAACGATTGTTTGAAATAAGGACGTCATGTCATTTATATCAAATTTTCAATAATTTAACATCACATTTATCTTTTCATCCTGAATTTCAATATTTTCATCTTGAAAATATCAAATCCAAATAAAATTTTAAAATTCGGGATGAATTTCTTGATGTGACATTAAACTATTGGAAAGGGATAATATCCATGTTTCATACATTCCTTTCTCTTCATATAAGTATTAGTCCCTCACCTCCATGTTCAACGTATTTGGACATATTTATAAAATAATATTATTTTTAAAATATATAAAGGGGTTAATTAGTAAAAGTACGATGGAATTCTCTATACTAGGAATTAAATTGTATTTTGTCTTCTCTATTCAAGAAATGGACAAATTAGCCCATGTACATCAAGAAATGAGCAAATTGGTCCTATTAAAAATTTCTTCTATTTCCACCGTTAAGTGATTAAGGGGCTAGCAGAGCAAGTAGGCAACGACACTTGACGTGCCACATGTACCTCATGCTAATGTGGTATTTTGTCACGCCGACAAATATGTTACAAAATAAATAACTTTTTTTAATAATTATTTGAAAAATCACACTATGATCCAAGTTGATTTTACAGTCGGCATTGGGGAAGAAAAAAATCGTCCAGATTTTGATTCATAGATTCGTAACATTCAAAGCCATTTCATGAAGAAAAAAAACTAAATCATAAAAGAGGAGGGGAAAAGAGCTTTCAGTAGATGTCGATCGTGAGAATGGAGAAAGCTATATGGAAATGATTTTAATAGTCCGGTGAATTAAATAAAAATTTTCAAATAATTTAGCGACCATTTTATAGCTTTTTGAAGTTAAGTGACAAAAACATAAACTTATGTTAGAGATCGACCCGATTAAGCAACAAGTAACACAAATAGCGGAATGAATTGAGAAATTGAACACACAAATTTAACGTGAAAAAACCCCTCCAAAGAGGATAAAAAACCACGGGCAAAGATAATTTTACTATAATGGCAAAAGAACGAAGATTACAAAAGATGGAGATAAAACTAAACCCCAAACCCCGAAAACAAAGAACCCTAAAAAATTAAACACAAAATTCTCTAAATGTGTTATGAGTTCTAATCTCTAAATGGGTTTTTTTACTAAGGTTTTTATAGGCTAAATTCATATGTCAAATAATAGTAAAATAATCTAAATTAATCAGTGTTTGACTGAAACAAATAAATGAGTTTAACTAAAAATTATTTCTCAAATTTGACTGAAAATATGAGTCATACTTAACAACTTACTAATAGTTTAATGATCTCGAGTGTAGTTTATCTTAAAACTTTAATAAAATAATTAGAGAATAAAATTAATTCATATTTTATAAATTTAATAAAAAATTAATGATAAACGTAAAATCCACTTGGAGGCAAAGAAGAACAATTATTTAAGTTTAATAAAAATAAAAATATCTAATATCTTTCCTTTAAAATATATTTAATATTTTAATTTAATACAAATATTTTTTAGAAGTAGTTTAATATAAGAGTAAATTATATCGATAGTCATTTAACTATAAAAAATTTCATTTTAAACACTCAAAATAAAATTTACAATTTAAACACTCACATTACATTTAATCATTTTATTGTTACAATTTTGATATTTATAAGTTCAATAAAAATAAAAATAATTAATGATGAACGTAAAATCCACTTGGAAGGCAAAGAAGTTAACATTTTAGCTGAAGAAATTAATATTTAATATTTTTTTGGTAATAATGAAGAAAATAAAGTAAACACAAATTACAAGAGCTAGCTCGCAACTCATGGCTTCCCCTATGTGCCGACTTGACCATATTGTCACTCTCCTGATTGTTTTCTCTAGAAATATGTGAAATACTTCAATGATCAAACTCTAAAGAATATTCTTAATCAAAGCTGAATTAGATCCTCTTGTAGGTCTCTTCTAAATAACCTTAGCCGCCTCAAGACTATCGGTCTGGATTAACACGTGATCATAGTCGCGATCAATTAGAATGCCTAAATCATGGGTAAACTACATCATTAATCACTAAACTACGGGTAAGTTTTAGCTTTGGTCACTTAATTAAGAAAGTTACGATTTGGTCACACTATTCAAAAGTTTTCATTTAAGTCACCGATTTTAAATGGACGAAGTTTTTAACGAAAGGACCAATTTGCTATTTAATCTAACGTACAAGGGTTAATTTGTTCATTCTTTAGTAGAGGGGGCAAAATACAATCTGACTTCTAGTACAAGGGCCTCCATGTACTTTTCCCAATTAATATGCTATTTGGTATCTTAATTTAACTTCAATGTTCAATTTGGTACTTAAGTTTGACTTCAATTTTCAATTTAGTGCCTAAACCAAATAACACCACGTGACTCAATGAATAATTGACATGTCTACTCTAATAAATAAAAATAATTTAATTTATTACTAAAATATTAATAATTAAAATTGAATCGAGTCAAATTGAAAATCTTCTTTCATAAATTCGATTCGGTTCCAACTGACTTACTCGACCATTGAACAATTACATTACAAAATATGGATTTTACTCTCTTTTTTACATGCAGTCCTTAAAATTAGAATAATTTAGATTTAAGTTAATTAACTATTTTAACCCAAAGTTAGATTTTGATAAATTAATAAAGCCATGTATCTAGGCCCGCAGATCAAATATACGTTTACAATCTAAAATTTTTCTAATTTTGAAGGACTGCATGTAAAAATAAAATGCTAGGGAGGTTAGTTAAGGGATATTAAGAAAATTTAGGTAGTGTTTTGAACTTAAATCAATTAATTGATATATAAAAATAGTGAAATTTAAATTTTAGCATGCACAATTTTATTTTATAATATTTTACTATGATCTCTTTTATATTTATATATATATATATATATATATAGACTTTTAATATATAGTAAATTTTATCAATTCATGAGGTAGGTGAACGAAATATTTTACATTAAAAATATATATTTATAAAATATATCAACAAATGATTATTAATAAATGTTAAAGGTTTTTATATAAATTTATTTATCTTGTGTTTGATTTTCAAATAATATTTTTAAATTATTTTATTTGAAAATTATATAAAATTATGAAAAGATGAAAAATACCTTATAATAATATTAATTATCCTTTAATGCAAAAGTATTTTAATAAGACTTTATTGGTATGGACATTGTTGTCAATACAGGAGGATTAGGTTCGAGCGCGTTGAAACGTATTATTCTCCTATTTATGAGTTGAGAGGAGTTATGAGTAGTTTTAGATATTTTGCCAAAAACCTATAACGAAATTATTTATTTTAATAATTTTATAATTAAATTAACTTATGACACCATCTTAATCCACGTGTTGCAAAATATAAGTAAAAAGGAAGCTTGGTAGTTGAATTTAGAGTCTTATTTGGTCAAAATGTTTTATATTATTTCAATAAGAGAAAATGGAGACATTTTGACTTCTACCATAGGGTAGATATTCAAGAGGCAAATATATAAATTATAAAATGTGGAATATTTAAGTCAATTGTAAATTTTAAATTTATTTGCATCAATATGGTTACACATGTAAATTTTAAATCTATTTGCATCAATGTACTGCAAAATGTAAATGAAAAGACAAAGAGAAACTTACTCATTGCTTAGTTGACTTTCAAGTCTTACTTGGTCAAATGTTTTATGCTATATTTTATTTATATAAAATTATTAAAATACTTTAGGCCCTTTTAAGGTAATCTCTTTCACCAAACCCCTTTGCATTTTGGTTTATTAATTAGTTTTAGCATTTTTCAAACCATTAACAGACAACTTAAATTATGAGGAAGTTTTCGTTTTAGTCATTTAATTAAAAAAGTTATAATTTAATCGCTGAACTACTCAAATATATTCATTTCAAGTCATCGAGCTATTAAAACTAATGTTATATGGTTTTCTTTATTAACACTGCATACACCAATCGAAAGCTCCATTTTCTCTTTTATTCTACAGTTTAGTTTTTTTATGAAATAATTTTGGATGTCATGAATCTGCAAATCAAAATTCAAACAGTTTTTTTTCCCGATCTCTAACACTGACTGTTAGATCGATTTGGATCTAAGATATGTTCTTCTACTCCGTCAATGGGTAATGATCCACCATGCAATTGTCGAAATGTCACTTTGAGCTCGATAGTGGAACTTCTAGAAAAATTTAACAACCTAGTGACTTAAATAAAAAATTTTGAATAATTCAGTGACCAATTTGTATTTTTTTTTTTCAATTTAGTATCCAAAACAAAAACTTACTTATAGATTAGTAATTATTGGTATGGTTTACCCATAAAACTGTGAAAGTTCAAGAGATAAAAAAATTAAATGAGAGTTAAAATGATTTTAGTAAAATTGTATCATCAAAAAAGTCATTAGAGAATTTTGAGCAAAATGAACTCAGAGGTTATATATTGCCATCTCTACAACTGAGTTTATACTGAGTTGATTCATCACCAAGTTTAAGTTTTGACAATTTCTTTTTTCAATAATTAATCCATTCCCATTAATGAAACGAAGTCAAAGTTTTATTTGAAAGTGACATTAAACTGATCATCAATCTTGCCAGCAATGAAGAGCCACCCTTTATGCTTATATATTCCCATCCTTTGATGACTCACCTTGGAGACGTTTCATATTTATTTTCATGCAATAAAAAAACTATGATCTCACTGTTTACAAATCTTACTCTATAGCTTGAATTTACATCCCCTCTTCATCTGCTTCATTTCGTCGTTTGCCGGTGCCGGCTCCGATCTGAGGTGAGCTTATGATTTTTTTTTCGGCATTCTTTTTTGAAGTTTATTATTATGATTTTTTTACGTTTTTCGAAATCTTTGAATTCGGGGCGCGACAGTTTACGGCTCAGATTGTATGTTAATGTATAGTGTTTTGCGAATTTATCAAAAATTTCCCAAATTGTTGTCTCATTTTGAGATTACAGCTTCTGATCTTTGAGCATGGAAGGTGTTTGATATAATTTCTACATGAAGAAAAACCCGAACCAGTTATTGATCATGAGAAACGCTCTTCTTTCGAGTTTGCCACTGCCCTCACAGTTCTACAACATTGGTATGTATGTGTGTGTATATATATATATATTTCTAAATCCACGAGATTAATCTAAAAAATAGAGAAAGAAGCTCTGTATTCGAATCGTGGATATCATTCCGTAACTATTCAGTTTTAGGATGTTTCTCTCGCGTTTAGAGTTGGAGGTATTGTCTCTTAGATCAGTGGCGACTCCGGGTTTTGATTTAATCTTTTAAAAATTATAAAAATATAGACTATTAAAATAGTAAATTTACATTTTTACTATTATAAAAAAATATACAATTTAATTTCGGTCTTCCAAAAAGAATCTTCGGACTTTGCCTGAGTTCACTAAATTATTAGTATATTTATGTTTTGGTCACTTAATTTTAAAAAGTTATAAAATGGTCATTGAACTAACCATGGGAGTTAAGTGAGATGACAAGGGTCTCTCCTACCTTAACCAATGGTCAAAGGTTCAATCTTCACCCTGGATATGGAGCAACTTTAAAATTCATGACCAACATCTATCCCCTTAATGAATCTATAGAATTTGAATGATTAGTTATTGGGCTCGCTCTGGTAGATACCTTGAGAAAAAAAAAAGATCATTAAACTATTTAAAAGTTTTTATATAAATCACTGGACTGTTAAATTTTTTAACAAAAAAAGTCCAACTAGCGAGCTCCAAGCGATTATTTGATGATCAATACGGTGGATAAGTATTCATCGGTGAGTAAAAGAGTATACCTTATATCCAAGTCAATGTAACAATCAGTGTTGGAGATTAGAGAAGAAATTTGCTTGGATTTCGATTCGTAGATTCATGACACTCGAAATTGATTCATGAAAAAAAAATTTGAACTGTATAAGAGAAGAGGAATGAGAGCTTTCGATTGGTTAAATAAAAACTTTCAAATAATTCAATAATCATTTTATAACTTTTGATATTGAGTGACCAAAATATAAATTTACTAATAATTTAATGACTTTAGGTGTAATTTACTCTTATATACCTAAGAAAGACAATATATAGGGTGATGCCGGAAAAATGTCTTAGAATCTTATGAAAAAATGATTGCATAAAGTGACAAGGTTAAACCTCGGAATCACAATAGGTTTTCTTTTGACTTGATAAAATATATGATATGGTTTTGTACTTATTTTTGCTGTCTCTCTTTACAGGAAACAATGAAGCTCAGATGTCATATTTGGATGTCCTTATGCGGATGGAAACTATAGGGTATATATTCTACCTTAACTAAAATATAGTTTTATGCAATAATTAATTAAGAATATAAAGTTTTTATATCACATAAATTTATATTAACTAATTGATTTGAGTAAATTTGAAAGAAAATGTCGTTTTTAAAAAACATTTGGGATTTAGGTTTTTAGAAATAGATCGATTTTGGAGCGTTTTCTTCTTACGTGTCTAAAAACGTGTTTTCTTTAATAACTTGATATACCAGCTCCTTTGTATTTTTTTATTTTTGTTTTAATTTTTTAAATAAAATGTGAGTAAAAGAGGAATCGATCTTAGGACTCAAGGATAAAATCACTAATATTTAACCATCTAATCAAAGAAGTTGATGTATTAACAAATGTGAGTAGAGGAGGAATCAAACTCAGGACTTAAAGACAAAACCATTAATATTTAATCATCTAATCAAAGAAGTTGATGTATCGGGTTATTAAAGAAAACGCATTTTGTAAAATGCATTTTCAGACACGTCAGAAGGAAACTCTTCCTGCAAGACGCGTTTTTTGTTTTTCCCTCCAAAATCGATCTATTTCTCTCACTATCTTTCAATATTAGCATATATTACTAATTTACCCAATTGATGCCTCAAAATAAAATATTTTTTTTTGCCAAGTATAATAATAAAATGGAATCTTTTGCATAAGTAAGGCTAATCCCTTCCATGGATGGGAGAAACAAGAAACTTAAATCAGAAACTCATAAATTAACTTAAATTCAAAAAAAAAATGTGTTGGATATAAATATTTAATTTTTCTCGGATTGCTACAGTGTTTGTAAAAGAAAATCCAAATTAATTGGCTGCAATATGTTCCTTTTTACACCTTTTTTAGCAGAAATGTTGAGGTGGATGATGCTTTTTCTTCGGAATCTAAAACATTCAACAATGGCGACCAGCTAGGATATGGGGCCTTTGCTGCTCCTTATCAGTCCCACTTTAACTCTGATTTACGAGGTTTGGTTAATACCTCCATCACATTTTTGCATTAGAGGGTTGGCTTTCAGGGCCTGGCTTGTGCTTAAAACCTTTCAACTATTTGACCAATTTTACTTTTAGAAAATATATAAATGAAATATATTAATATGTATATTTTATCATTAAATTTAAATAAAATATTTTTTTATTTTTTAAAATTAAAATTAAATTAGACTCATAAACACCTCGTAAGATCTTCTTTCATACCATTTCTATTTAGTTCATGATATTCATACATGAATTTTTACCTGCAAAAGTAATATCATAAAATTGTAAAAATACCCTTTGTTTGGTGTTAGATCATCAATTTGGTAGCGTCAACTTTGGCACCTATTTTCAGCCTTCTATGTCACTCAACAACAAGCTAGCAATTCCACACTTTGAATCGGTATGTAAACTCTAATCCTACTTATATATATATATATATATTTAACAAGTCATACGTACGGCAATACTATAACTTGTATATATACATATACATATATATTACAAGATCTTAAGGTTCCAATTTTCTAATTTTATAACACATGGTATACCCATTTTGTTTATATGTGACAATTCTTCATACAGCCGATCTTTAATCTCAAATCAATTAGAAAACACTCCCATAGTTCACACTTACCTTCTAAATAAATGTCTTCACTATTTTCATAAGCTCTCTAGAGCTTATTCATTTGAAAAGATTTATGAAAAAACAAAGAAAAGTATATAATAATTTTTCTATTTAGAGGTAAATCTAATTCCTCTTCAAAATGAAAAATTTTCAATTTAGTCCTCTTATAAATAGAGAAATTATAAATTAATATATTGTAAAATAGAACTTTGGCCCTCTCAAAATGAAAAATTTTCAATTCAAACCTCTTATAAGTAAAGAAATTATAAATTAATATATGATAAAATTACACTTTAACCCTTAAAATGAAAAAAAATATGTTTAATATCTTAAAAATAATGAAATTATAAATTAATACATAATAAAATTATATTTTAATTTATGAAAAATTATAATTAAAATTTTGACCTCTACTAAAGAAATTTATGAATTCGTCTCTATTTCTATTAGCTCGAGAATAACTTAGAAGTAACATTTATTTTTCTGTAAGAACTTTTTAATTTACAAATAAATTGATAAAATAAAATGTACATACTTAAGCTTTGATAACATACGCAATAGATTTTTTTTTAAATTTACAAATAAATTAATTAGATAAAGAAATGCATACTTTTAGATATAATTAAGAAATTAAAAAAGTTAATTTTAATCTCACATCGACTAAAGAATATTCTCATAACTTACTTCACTATTTTTATTAAAAGCTAATTTTAGTCCCTATTTTTATTTAAAATTTCATTTTAGTCCCACGTTGGCCAAAGAACACTCTCATACTCACACTTACCATACAAATAATTGCCAATTTTTCACTTTCATTAAAGAGTTAGTTTTATCTCACATCAACTAGATAATCCTCTCATAGCTTACTTTGAAATTTCATTCACTATTTTTATTAAAATTTAATTCTAATCTCACATTTACTAGAAAATACTCTCATATCTCACTTGGGCTTGCTTAGTAGTGCTTAAAAAGTATTTTGACTCAAAAGTACTTTTGGAAGAAAAGCTATGCTAAACAAGCTTCATTAATTATTTTCAATTAGAAATTAATTTTAAATCTTAGATAATCTCCTATAGCTCACTTTTTCATTATTTTCATAAAATTTGATTTTAATCTCTTAAAAATTAATTTTAATCCCACATCGGCTAAAATACACTCTCATACCCACACTTACCCTATAAATAAGTGTCATTTTCTTTCATATTTTTATTAAAAGTTAATTTTAATTCCACATTGACTTGAGAACACTCCATATCTCACATTTACCATATAAATAAGTGAAAATATTTTCACTATTTTCATTAAAAAGTTTATTTTAATCCCACATTGACTAGAGAATACTCTCATACATTACTTCTTCACTATTTTCATGAAAAAGTTAATTTTAATCACATATCGACTAGATAATACTCTAATAGCTCACGTCTTATTTTAATTCCACATTCACTAAAGAATACTTTAATATCTTATTTCTTTACTATTTAATCCCACATCGATTAGATAATAATTTAATAGCTTACATTTTATTTTAATCCCACATTCACTAAAGAATACTCTAATAGCTTACTTCTTTACTATTTTTATTAAAAATAATTTTAATCCCTTAAAAATTAATTTTTGTCCCACATTTGCTAGAAGACACTCTCATGCTCATATTTATCCTATAAATAAGTGTTAATTTCTTCCCTAATTTTATTTAAAAGTTAATTTTAATCTAACATTGACTACTCACCCTATAAATAAGTGTTAATTACTTACCCTAAGTGTCAATTTTTCACTATTTTCATAATTTTTTCGAGTATCTTCTTTTATGAAAATTCGAGAGAGAGCTTAAAGTTTAAAGTTATTTAAATATTATTAATATGAATGGTGGTGCTTCTAATACAACACTAACACTAAAATTTTACAAATAAATGATGATGATTTCAATATAGTGCACTTACTCGCCAAAAGTCAACAAATGGTTATGTGCAAATATTTTATATCTAAAAATATGAATTAATTAAATGTATTTTAAATTTAAATACAATAAATATGGCATCTATATAAAAGTATTAATTAAAGACGCATTGATTGTTTTATAATTATAATCAATATTATCATATGTATGTATTAAATTATTAATTAAATGATTTATTATTAAATTCAAAATATGGTATATTTTCAGAACTCTTAATATTATAACGGATAAAAAAACTAGTTTGAATATTTTCAACGTAAGATCAAGTTATGTCTTTAATCTTTGAAAACGGGTTGATTTCTTCTTCTTCTTCTTTTCCTCTCAGGACATTCAAAACTTGCAAAATGGACGAAAACGTCCTTCAATTGAGTTTCACCAAGAGCAAGCGCCATTAAATCCAACTATTGCTTTGAATGAGTGGAATAAGAACAAGAGGAAAAAGGTGTCTTCCTTTCAACAACAGCAACCTGCTCAACAAAACATTGAAACAGTACCAGGAATCAGTGATTCCAGGGTATGGAATTTGCAATATATGATGAAAACTAATGAGAAATTGAGAATGCATATATCTTTTGATATAATTTCAGTGAATAAAAAAAACCAAGTTTCAAGTTTTTCCTTTATGTTCCATTGTAGTTGAATATGCCAGTGAGGAGAAGCCAAAAGCTAAGTGACAAAATCACAGCTCTTCAAAAGTTAGTTTCCCCCTATGGAAAGGTTAGTGTTCTGTTTACATTAATTTATTAAATTATAAACTTTTGAGATGTGAAAATATAATTTTATCATTTATTAATTTATCATTTTATTATTTTTAAAGGACTAAAATGATATTTTTCCAATTTTAGGACAAAACTACAAATTTACCATATATTAATTTATAATTAAATTATTTATGGAGGATTGAAATGCTAATTTTCCATCTTTGGAGTGTCGATGCTAATTTACCATCCATTTAGGCGCATACTTATATCTAACACTTACGCTCAGTCCAAATAATATAAACTATATGACATAATCATATTCAATGTAAATGAAGGGTGAATGGGTCGTTGTATTATAAAGACTTGATCAAATTAGTTCATCTACTATTAAATAGATCAATTTAGTATTCATGCTATTGAAAATAATCAAATAAGGCCAAACTGGAATAAATTTAACATTTATTGTTTAACAAAATTAATATTTTTAAAGGTCTGTTTGAAATTGAACTGCAATTGAAAAAATAATTTTCAAGATATTATTGTACTGTAAATGTTAACTCTATTATAATTTGGAGTTAATTGATTCTTTTTAACTTTTAATAATATAAGGATTAAATTAATCCAGTTAACAATAGAAAGATTAATTTCATGCATAAAAACCAAGTCACCAACATTAAATTAAACAAACATCTTTATTTCTTTAATTAGATTGTCTATTTTTACATTAAAATTATTTGTTCTTTTTGTCTTTTGGCAAATATAGAAGCAAGTTTGGTTGAATTTATTATTGCAGACTGATATAGCTTCAGTCCTTGAAGAGGCTTCTCTCTATATCAAACTTCTACATCAACATATTCAGGTTTATAATAAATTCCTCAATAAATCATATTTCAAAATCCAAATTAAATGCTTGGCTTTTTACTAGTTTCCTTAGCTTTAAATAATTTCTCTAAATTTATTTTTTCTCCATTTTCACCCCAGAATTTGTTTCAAATGCTGAGGAGATCATACAACAGTCTGGGAGCTATTCACCCCCCACAGGTAAATCATTCTCCAATGTACTCAAATCGAAATATCAAATATTGTTTAGGAATAGGACTGAATCATGACTCGAGTTTTTTCTTCTTTTTTTTACCAAGATATTTCAATCAAAATTGATGATCAAACCTGATTTTATTGTTTTATAAACATTGATTCAAGTCAGGTTAAGTCGGGTTAAATAAAAGAACATACTGTCTGTTCTCAACCAAAATATCCTATATGGGTTAATCCAATTCATGCCAAGTTAGGTTGAGCCGATAATTCAATCTTAAAACAAGTCTAGATTTAGATTTATGTTTTTATCTTTTAAGATTTATAATTCAGTTTCAACCCTAATATAAATTTTCTAATTTCGTTGAAGTCTAGAATATTGATATATATATTTCAGTGTCAACTTTATTTATTTATTGTTTTAGAATTCCTTATAATTTGAAAAATAGAACACTTATTATTGTGAACAGGAAACTGAAAAGAAGAAGCAAGATTTAAGAGGTAGAGGACTTTGCTTGGTTCCAATTTCCTTTGCCCAAAAAGTTACAGAGGAAGAGAAGACTATTGATACTAATTCTATATCAGGAACAAATAATCATCCATAGAAAATTTTTAATACCCATATTATGTATTTAATGCATCCATTTTTAAGAGTTTATATGAGAAATTATTATTGAAGTTTTAAATTTTCATTGAGAAATATATATATATATATTAGTTTCATTTTTGCCAGGGTTTGAATGGGAGAATTACTAAAAATAATTAATTAACCAAAATTTACGGGTTTTTTTATTAAATTGATCCAAATAAATTAAATAATTACGGAAATGACTCAAAAGTAAAATCATGTACGAAAATGACCTGAAATCTACAGTGCCTACCGGTGTCGCTAGACACACCATGATTACATGTATATTTTGAAATATACATACAGGTGTTGTCGGACACAGTGATGACACTCGGAAAAAAATATTATTTTTTAAAAATTCGATGATGATGAGAGGGCAGTGTCGCCGATGTATCTGGCGACACCAACGGGCACTATAAATTTTAGGTTATTCTTGTACATGATTTTACTCTTGAGTTATTTTCGTAATTATTTATTTTGTTTAGGTTAGTTTCGAAAAAAAACCAAAATTTAAAGATGAATGATAAATACGAATACTTCCTACTAGTCTAGTTATATCGTATAAGTAAATGTATCATTTTTTTATTATCATTGATATATTTTGAATCTTTGATATTTGATTTTGAATTGATTGATATTTTAAAAAATATTTAATATATTTTTCTAAAATATATAATATATGGATATGTAAAATATTTACAAATATTAAATAAATATAAAATACTAATTAAAAACTTACAAATACAATATGTGATTCAGTAAATTCAAAATACACTAAAACAAAACAAAAAATTACCCTTATTTTGAATAATAAAATTATTTCATAAATTAATTTGATATTAATTTAATTAATATATTTTCTCAAAATATTCATGAAATCAAGTTATCTCAAATCCAATTAAATAATACACTTTTTAGCCTTATTCAAATTTGTTGATTATGTATAGGATTTACATATTATTCTGATCACTAACACATTGGCAGATATAAAAGGAAGCATGGGGTTATTGTACCTAATTTTTTAGAAATTTACATACCACCCTTTAAAATGAACTTTATTATATTAAACCTCTTAAAATTTTAAATTCTGCCCTCTTCAACCTAAAAAATATGTCATCGACGATATTAATATAAGTTTATCCCTTAAGCTGTATTTTTAGATCTGCCACTGATTATAAAAAAATACTAAACAAAAAGAGTATTTCTAGATCTGCCACTGACTATAAAAAATAATAAACAAAACGAGCCGGTATGAATGATACAAATTGATTACTATGCAACTCTAATAAGGGTGAGTTTGAATGGACGATTGGGTGCGGTGCGGTGCGTTTAGTTTACTTTTTGTCTCACGCTACAGTATCGTTACAGTATCTAATCTCACCGCCACCGCTATTTTTACACTAATCACAGGTAAACACACCGCCCATCCAAACTCACACTAAGTAATATTTTACTTTTTTTTATATCATAAATTAAATAAAAATAAAAACATATCCAAGTCCCATTTTCGATTTCGCAACACCTGAACATAATAACAGTGAGAGGAAGCAATGTTCAAAACGATGACGTATTGCTGGTTCCATCTAACTAAATAAACACGTGCTCATTCCCCCTTGAACAAACAAAAATCCCAGTTTTGAGATTTTTCTCCATTGAAACCACAGCACATTAACAAAATCCCAAATCTGAATCACTTCAATTTCACAGGTGAGTTTAAACTCCTCGTGTATATATATACACGTATATACACGCGTACTACATACGTATGTAAACTGTAAAGTCTTTCAATACTGTATGTTCTTCTTTTATGATCTGAAATTCGTTAAATTTTGTTTGTTTTTCTTGTAGAATTGATGGTTTGTTTTTAGATTTTTATTAAAGAATGAGTTTCAACAGAAGCAGGAGCCTGTTAGGTGGGAAGATTTTTCGAAGCATTGATCGTGTTCCTTACCGTGATTCACCGTACTCCAGGGACCGTCGGAATAATCGGTATAAACTTTTTTTTTAATATTATTTTGATATTTAACGTTATTAAGAATCTTTGTGTATGATGATGTTTCATTCTTATTTACTTTTTGTTCTCGAAGTTCAATGTTTAAAGAATTAAGATTTAAATAATCTTTTTTTTTTCGTTTTGATCATAAAATAGATGGTTGATGTTATTTTGGTATGGAATAATTATTTAAATTTTGAAGTATCCTGTTATAATTTTCATTATTGTGAAATTGATAGAAATTTAAGTAAAATTTGTTTCTGACTGTACTGAAGTTTTGTGTGTGTGTGTGTGTGTTTTTTTTTTGGAATTCTTGGAAATGAAATGAAAAACGTTTCATGTTTGAACTTCTTTTGCTGGAAAAATTATGCAAAAAAAAAAGCTCTTTGACAATGTGAAAAGAAGGTTAAGGAATAGAGACATGGAATGCGAGGATCAAGGGTATTGCACTAGTCGAACTACCGTTTCGATATGCTCTCTGCAACTGTTTCTGGTTGACTGTTAGGGAACTAGTTCGAAGTTTTTAGGTTGTCATACCGTATATTGTTAAGGATCTCTCCACTTTGCTGCTGAAGGTAACAACGGCATGGTCCCCAAGTTCAATACTTGTTTGCTGCTAGAATACTGTGGTCGTTAGAAAGCAAACACAACTCGGACTGATATACGAGAATAATGTTTTATGATGTAGTTCATTGTTGAACACTTGAACTGCGAATTTGCTTGCTTCATTTAGTTATTCACGAGCTCTTGATTTCTAGGCCATGTTCACTTGTCAGTTTCACTTGCCACGCCTTACTTCGGTTATAATCGTGTAGGAGTTGAGGTGGTTTGCTTGAATTTTTTAGGTACGCCAGTGTTCCCTATTTCTAGTTTTGTTCATGTGTTAAAGGGTGCCGTTAAGGCCTTACGGGTGGATACAAATATTAAGAATATGTCATTTCGGAAAAGGGACCGGTTCATGGAACCTGCCGGAGGAGACTAGTCTGGTTATACATCATAAAGCTTGAGGTCATAAACTATCTTCAACCCCGGCATCCTTTATTTTTGCTGCGGTAGAATTTGTGGTCCCAACTTTTGAGGCTTCGGTTTAGTGCTACGGTAGATTTGAGGCTTGGGCTTATACTAGCTGCTTTTCACATTGTTCACCTTTTCTCCTTTTTGAGAAATATGCTTTTCTTTGTTTCTGTCATTTCGATTTAATTTTGGGAAACCATGTTTTTGTTTCTCAGGCAAGATTATTTGTGCAACAAATGTAAGCGACCTGGACATTTTGCAAGGGAATGTCCGGATATGACCGTGTGCAACAACTGTGGGCTTCCTGGGTGAGATGAATTCTTCCTCGTTTAAATTTTGTAGAACCTTTCACTTAAGCCAAAAGAAAAAAGGTATAACCTTCCATTTCATATTTGTTCGTTCTCAGACCATGAAATTCGTTAATGATCTGTTTTCTTCTCTTCGTTTCTTTGTAGTCACATTGCTGTCGGGTGCAACTCAACCACTATGTGTTGGAACTGTAAGGAGCCAGGGCATCTTGCTGGACAATGCCCCAATGAGCCTGTTTGCAATATGTGTGGTAAGATGGGTCACTTAGCTCGAGATTGCCTAAATCCCAGACTTCTGGCTCATGATGCAAGACTCTGCAACAACTGCTACAAGGCAGGTCACTTTGCCGCCAACTGTACGAATGAGAAGGCTTGCAATAACTGTCGTAAAACCGGTCACCTTTCTCGTGACTGCCATAACGAGCCAGTTTGCAATATCTGCAATATATCAGGTCATGTAGCCAGACAATGTGCCAAGTCGAAACTGTCATCAGACATAGGAGGCCGCTTCCGGGACATTTTTTGCCGCAACTGTGGCCAGCCAGGCCATATTAGTCAGGACTGCGTTTCCATCATCATATGCAATAACTTTGGTGGAAGGGGTCACCTTCATTACGAGTGCCCTTCAGCAAGGATGTATGACCGCAGTGGCGTACGTAGGTATTAACTACTTAACTAACCAACTTTTATAGGATTCCTTCATTAGCATTCCTTTGTTTGGCTCATCTTTATAATTTGATTTTGAATTGATTTATTCTTGAAGTGATACGCCATTGTTGTTCTGTAATTAAGGCCGCAGTTTCCTCTGCCTTGAAAATTGTCTTATTTTTCTTCAGTGGTGAATATTGGCATTAAATTTTGGAGGGAATACCTAAAATTTTAGTAAATTTGAGGGATTTAATGAGAATTTTCAAAAATTTTGGTAGGCCTAATTAGAACTTTAACAAATTTTGGAGGCTTAATGAGAGTTTTAAAAAATTTTGAAATGCTTCATGCGATTTTTCAAAGATTTTGAGAGCTTAATAAAAATTTTCAAAACAATTTACGGGTTTAATAAAATTTTCCAATATTTTGTGGGCTAAGTTCATAATTATTGGAGAAAAGTTGGTTAACATTCGGGTATAAATCATGGATATGGTTTATGTCTAATATAAATGTATACAAACTCACTCTAAATATAAGAAAATTTTATTTTAAAATGAACATTTCGAATCATACATACCATATACATGAAAAAATTTCAAAACGATTAGACTATCTTATACTTATGTATAGAGGTATGAATTAAATTATATTTTTTATGATAGTAAAAGGTAATTTCATCATTTTAATAGATTATATTTATAATTTTTTAAAAATAAATTAAAATTTTATCATTTTAGGGGGGACAAAATGTAATTTTACTATTATTAATTTAAAATTCTATTAATTATAAAATACCTAAATGGAAAGTTTTTCATTTTAGGGGAGTCAGGGTCCCTGCCAAACCCTCTGGCTTCGGCCCTACTTATGCATATGTTTAAATATTTACTGAATACAAGCGTCGAATTTGGACAATTCAAAGAAATTAAAGAATTTGGAATTTTATACTACTACTAAAATTTTTACCATAGGTATATACCTATAGAAATCACATATTCAAAAACACAAATGTTTGTTTAAAAATAATATACAATTAATATATGCGATTGACAGAATAATAAAGTGTGCATAATAAAATTAAAATATATAAAAGTATTAAAATGAAGCTTTAAAAATATTTAAATGAAGCTTTTGTTGAGTGACAAATTAAATGTTTTATTAATGCAATTCATGTGGATTCGAATCCCATTATATATATTTTTACCATGAAAAGTTTAAAATATCCTCAAATAACATTACTTATTTTAATTAGGAAAGATATTCCCATAATTTTTAACTAATTTAATGTGCGATTAACTCATAATATCGACTTAATCAGAACTTTATTGATAGTATAAGTATATAAAAGGGACTTCCTTCGTTGACATTTGCCTTGCTAATTTTTTTCTTTTACATTCTTGACAATAATGGTTAATTTTAATTTTGATCCTCTACTTTTATATATAATAGTATAGATTCTCAATAAAATGGTTAATTTTAATTTCGCTTCTCTATGTTAAAATTTGAGATTTGATCTTTATAATTGAATTTTTTATATAATTTGGTATTTCAACATTTATAATGTTATTACTTAATCTAAATGTTTTCTTTTAATTAAAATATTGATGTAAATTTAAAGAACTGTTAACATTGTTAAATTTGTTGTTAAATTCAAGTCTATTATAATGCCATTTTATTACATGATTATCGAGTGAGTACCTTTTTTATAAAAAATTAGAATATTATGCCAACAAATTTATCGGAAGAATTTTAACGATGTTAACAATTTGACTTGAATTTTTAATTTGAAAATAGAGAGATTAAATTTTAAAAGAAAAAATACAAAACTTAAAGCATGTTATAACCTTTAAATTTTAACTATATAGTCTGAAAATAATTAAACCAAGAAGTTTGGGTGAAAACCATACTATTATAAATAAAAGATGTACAAAAATAGTGGAGTTCAATTTTAGGGTAAATTACACTCAAGTTCACTAAACTATTAGTAAGTTTATGTTTTTGTCACTTAACTTTAAAAAGTTACAAAATGGTCATTTCGCTATTCGAATGTTTTTACTTAAGTCATTGAACTATTCAAAAGTTCTTAATTTAGTCATTGGACTGTAATGTTTTGTTTTGTTTTTTTAATAATTTAGAATATAGATATATATTTAAAAATATATATATATGGTTTGAAACTAATAATATTAACACAAACACAATAAAATTAGTATTTAGTACATTGACACTATTTTTTTATTTCACAAGCAACCCAAAAAAAATATTATGTTTCTTTTTAAAAAAACATATTTTTTAAATATTTCACTGTAACTCTGCAGGATACTTGTCAATCTCTTGACTTTGTTTGTGGAGTCTAAAAACTTCACTACCGATGTACCAAATATTTTTCCGATGTCATATGTATGAAATTGAAATGAAAATAAAACAATTTAAATTGTAAGTAAAAAATTAAACATATGAATACATCATATTAATAATATTAATACACTTTAATTGTATATATGACATTGTCATTTTTCTATACCACGTCAAAATGTTGTCATGTTGGTGAAAAGAAAATTCAATATCAACAAAATAGTTATAAAAATTTCGCATTGAATTGACTTGTGACACAAACTTAATCAATGATATTATCAATATTAAAATTCTATCACATGTGTATGTGTATACGTGTGAAAATCACGTATTTAAAATACGATATGTATTAAAAATAACATACAATAAATAAATAAGCAAATGCATGATTTGAAACTAATAGTTACAACACATATACAATATGTATGGGTGAAAACTTTTGTGTAGTAATATCAAAATGTACAAAAAATAAAAGAGGAAGTATTAGTTGTAGCGGTAAAGTTTAGGGGAGAGTGATCGGATGAATGAGTTGGTTCGATTGGTTTTTTTTAACCAACTTTAACATGATAAAACCAACTTGACCGATTTTAGTTGAGAAAATCAATCAAACTAAACTGATTTTGATTCGATCTATTTTTCCGATTAACCGACCTTGGGCTATTGGGTTAGGTTTATAGATTATATATAATAAAAAAATACATTTTAAATAATTTAAAAATAATATAAAATAAATTAGCTTATTCACTCGTGGCAATTCTGAGATTCAAAAACTAATGACCAATCGAATTAACCGATTAAATCAAGGTCAAAACCAAAGTCTGTCCCACGTTTTATCCCATGTTGATGGCATGATTCCAAAACTTATTATTTGTAATTTTTTATTATTTTTATTTCAAAATGTAAAAACAAAAGACAAAAATATTTTTTACTTATGTAAGGATAGTTTAATAATGATTTAATAATAGTATAAATAAATTTAAAATATTTAATAAAAATAAAAATATAACGTTAATATACTTTTAAAATAACATTTTAATCTTTTAATTGTTGCTAACATTATTGGAAAAATGTTTTTTAGTAAAAATTAATGGAAAAGTTAAAAGAAAAGACAACAAGAGATGATGTATTTTGGTTTTATTAGAAAAAGAAAACTACGTACTGTTTAGGCGTCAGCCAATAAAGATAAGTATAAATATTATTATTTTATGTATTTTTATTAAATAAATCTCCACTTAATTATTTTGGATAATTTTTCTAATTAGATTTGAAATTCAGTACCACTATTTTTAATTTTAGAAATTTTATTTTTACTCTTTTTATTTTAATTATTTGTTTGATAAAATTATGTGATATTTTTAAAATAATAAAATTTATTCTTATTGTCAATATTACACATATTCCCACCTAAGCAAATAAAATAAGTGTAAAGTTTGGTATTGATAAGTTTTCGATTTTGAATACGAGATTGTAAAATTTTTAGTATCATTTTCAGATAATAGAGTGAAAGTCGATATTTTTAAAAATTTATCAAAATAAAATAAAATAAAATAAAATATTTATTTTTATTTTTTAATGATGCTATTAATTGTTTTCTAGGTATAATTACGCTAGAGTAAATATTAATATAAATTTATTAACAACTATGCTATTATTTAAGTATTTTACGGAGTTGGTGTCACCTTCAATTGAGTCTTCAACTCTCAAATTATAAAATGTCCTTTTCTAATTAAAATAAGTTATACTATTTTAGAGTATTTTAATCTTTTCATTTTAACATAAACCAATTAAAATATGCATATGGTGATATTTGAACTCACGTAAATTGGATTTGTCAATCAAAGCTTCATTTCAATGTATATTTTATACATTATTTATTATATGCTATTTTAAACACACGTCTGTGTTCTAAATCCGTGGTTTCTACATGTATACACGTGTGATTGAATTTTTAGTATTAATAATGTTGTTAATTGTTCTGGCAAAAAAAAAATAACAATGTTGTTAATTAAGTTGTTGTCACAAGTTAACTTGGTACTGATTCAAAATCGATGACAAACTCGTGATAAATAATTGTAGTGCATTTAATATTATTTATCTGATGTATTTATGTTTTTAAAAAAATTATTTTACTCATAATTTATCTAATTTTTATTTTAATATTATACATATTTCATGCGTTTCAAATCATATACTTCATTGTTTATTGTATGTTATTTTATATCGTTATTTAAAATCTATAATTTCCACATGCATATACGTATAATAAAATTTCTAATATATTTGTTAAATCTTCTTAGATAAGATGGGTTTTTCCAAAACCCAATCGGTTTGACCCGACTAATTAAAGAACTAGACGCAATTTAAAATCTATTTTTTTAATCGAATCAAAATCTATGGGACGGAATTTTTTGTTTCCATTCCCAGTCATAGATACCCTAAACTTTATTGGAAAAAGGGATTTAATATAAAAGGAAAATTATTTACGGTTTAGACGTCATACAATAAATATATGTATTAGTATTATCTTTTATGTATTTTTCTTTTTTAATTAAATAAAATTTAAATTTATTTTTATTAGTTGGAATAAAAAAATATTCCTACTAAAATGTAGAAACAAAACAGAAATTCTTTTTGAACTTTAATGCCATAAAAGAGGGAAAAAATCTTGCTTTTAGTTGGACCCAGTCTAGGTTGAATTTTGGATAAAGATTTTTCCATTTAGAATTGACTTAGCTTTATTGGAGGGTATATTTATGAAATCAGTTCCTATATTTTTAAATATTTCAAACTCAGTCCTTTTACTTTTAATTCTAGAAACTTTTAGTCTCTTTACAATTTTGATTTAATAATTGAAGTTTAGTTGATAAAACTTTCATCTTAACATTTTCAAAATAAAAAAATTTGGGGTCAAATAAACATGTAATGTGAAGTTGGATTTTTTCGATTTTTAATCTAGGGTTATAAAGTTCTTGATATTATTCTAAAGATTTTGATTTGGCCTTATAATCATTTCTTTTGTTGAGTGTTTTTCTCTATCTTTTTAGATGGTAATGTTGTATATTTATATGATATGATTATTATTTATTGATGTGATATTCTAAGTAGGTTTCATATATGCCAACACTTACTCTACTTTAGACTTAACACGTATTTATACGATATGAGTTTGCCTATGTAGTGACGTACGAACCCACATCGCACGGTCCCGTGTGTAACAAAGCTTAGCATCATGTGAGTTCGATAAGCGAGCCCAATGGTCGATAATAATAAGTATCATAACATCTTTATTTTAAAAATAACTTAAAATCTAATTTAATGGAAGGTATTCGATAATGATATTAAATAGACTTCAATTATTAATTAAAAAAAACTAATGACTAATATTAAAAAGAAGAATATAATGACTAAATTACTAAAATTAAAAGTAGAAATATTAAATTACAAATATACAAGACTAAAATCATAATTAAACTTTATTAAAATTATTAACTTAAAATTGACCGATAAATTTTTCTCGAACTCGATTTCAAATATTATAAACGGAGAAAATAAACATTAAATAAAATTACACTTAATTTAAAATTTGACCTAACTCGATATCGAAATAAATAATTAGTCGAATATAATTATCGAACCAAAAGTGATATAAAAAACAAAATTAATAATTAAATAAATTCCTAAAATTAAACCAAACAATAATGTAATAAGAAAAAAGGTAATAATAAAAGAAATCAAAAATAGCGGTTGCCAGCTCATAATAACACACCTCGCAATCGCATAGAACTACGCTTATACTTACAGCTAAGACTCGGTTCCTCCGCGAACTTTAACAATTTTTCCTCATTTTTCTCTGTTCAAATGTAGAAATTTAATCCATTCTATAATCAAAATTTTAATTTCTCTAAAATTTTTAATATTAAAAAAAAAGTTTGGAGTTGAATTGAGAAATAGTTGTAGGTAGATTCGGAAATCCGATGACAACGATTTTCAGTCCCGGTCGGAGCCCCGGAAGTTCGAGGCTTCAGTTAGGAACAGCTAGTGGAGTGTCCAGGCTTAGATCTTCGTCGCTTAAGAAGCCGCCGGAGCCGTTGCGCAGGTCGGTGGCGGATTGTCTTTCTTCTTCGTCGTCTTCTTCTTTTTCGCCGGCGGCGGGGGCTGGAGGTCTTAGTTCGTATCACCATGGAAGTCAGTTGGTTTTAAATGAAGCTTCGAGGACACTTCGGGTTCGTTATTCTTTGTTAGGATTTTAATTTTTTTTTTTGTTTATGTTATTAGATCTTGAAAATAATATTATTGTGTATTTTTATTTTGTGATTTAATGAATGTTTTTCGGATGTCTATAAATATCGACAAAGAAAGGAAAAAAAAAAAGATATTCTCTTTAGAATTCATTTAGGTGGCAAGGATTTAAAAGTTGATTTATTGGCAGAAGATAGTGAATTATGGTAAAAAAAAGGAGGATGTAAATTACTGAACTATTGTAAGATTTACTTTGTAGTTCCACATCATTGTTGCGTTATGAAAGTTTATAAATTGGTGAAAGCCAAGAGTGAAAATGGACATCCAATTTGAATAAAAATGAGTATGATTAAATGAAATTAAGTTTTCATTTTGTTATCTGCAAAAGTTAGATTTTAATTTTTTTAGTTCTTTAAAACTTATCTTTTGCTTCGGGCAAGCAAAAACTTAGTAAAAGCTCGACGAAATGCAGCTTAAGCGAATTGCTTGCTAATGTTGCGTTGTTGGGGGTTTTTTATTTTATTTTTTATAATGAAGTGTCTAAGCATTTTTCCTCGTTTTAACCGTGGTTTTATTGTTTCCGTGTACCCTAGTAAGATTTCTAGATTTTGCTGTCTTGTAGTAGTTAAAATGTTTTATGGTTTCAAGGTAGGTTTAAATATTAACAACCCTAGCATGCTGACATTAACTACTTATTCAGCTTGAATTTATTATATTGAGAGAGAAACCTTTCTTGACATTTTTTGGCTGGGCAATATCTTTACTTACAGATTACTTAATTAATGAATAATCTCTTATATTTATGTATTCTCAAATGTAATTGCAAGCAGTTTTTCTCAGTCACTTACTACCCATGGATATGTAGGAAAGGGAATTCTAAATCTCATAATTCAAACATTGGTGAACTTTTCCTTTCTGTTGTCTTTTTTCCCCTGGGGTCCAAGTGTAATGGTGAAAGTGCTTTGTTTTTTCCAACTTGAATCAGCATTGATATTGATAAAGCCTAGACTTTTGGTGTAGCAAATCTTAGTTCCGCATATAACTTTACTTCTTGCAGGCATTGTAAATGATGAGAATTTAAAGTTCATTTGATTTACTATGTTAGTATGATATCTTCCTTTTGCTTCACCTGTGGAATTTGTTTTTGAGTTTTGTAATATTATGATTCACATACTCTATATTTTTTTTCCTAGAGATTGTGTATATACATATATATATTAGTATCAGATCTTTTTGTCTCACCTGTGGAATTAGTATTTGAACCTTACAATACCAGAACTTACATTTAACAATGACAGGACTATCTGGCAGCACCCTCAACAACTGACCAGTCTTACATTGTTATTTTAGAGCATACAATTGCAGAGAGAGAACGCAGGTAATTTATTTGCATAGTGTACTTATATAACCGACCATAATGTATTTTAGATAGAGATGGGTTTATGAACTTGTTTGGGTGCTAAATAGATTGGAGTTACAGATTTTAAGTGATTGTGAGGTAATGCCTATTTCTGATAAATGATAGTGTGATGTTAAATTTGTTGCACCAGTTGTTGATGTTTTGAAAGCTTAGAATGCTTCATCCATACGAGACAGTGTATTGACACCATATTTATGCAATGGAATAGTCTTGTGTAACTTATTCTAGAAACACCCATAATTTGTGTTTTGATGTCTGGAAATTTCATAGAGACGACAGTAGAAGTATATTAAATTATTAAACACTTGAATGGAATATTATATTGCAAAGAAAAAAGTAATGCATGGTTTTTATAAATAATAATTGTTGTCAGGTGTATAATTATTTTACAGTTAATTACCGATTTGCCTATTGTTGCATGTCATGCACTGAATACCTTTTCTTAACTCCTTTTTAATCTAGCCATTACTCTTAGCACAGTACTTTAACTAATTTCCTTTTCTGCTGTTGTGTATATAATTTGTGCCAGCCCAGCTGTAGTGGGAAGGTGTGTGGCACTCCTGAAGCGATATCTCTTAAGGTATGCTGTTCTTGGTGTGAACTTGTATTTTCTCTTATTTTCTTTTTATGTAGAATAGGGAAGTGTTCTAATATTTTTGGTATAATTAAGGTATCCATCATGTCCATTTTACGGTTCATGAAGATTAATCTTTTTAGGGTTTGTGGCTGCCCCTCCCAACAATGTCATCTCTAGGGTTTGAACTTGAGTTCTTTCCTTGAGAATGCAATGTGTCTTATCACTGCACCTAACACTTGTTGGTAGGGAAGTGTTAGAATGTTTGTTAGTTTCAGAATGCAATAATTGAACCAGAATTGACATATATCAAGTGTTCATAAAATTATGTTCCCATTATAGTCTATTTGTAAATATGGAACTTGCTCTGATTGCTATCCAGTTTAGGACTGACTAGGAAATTTATCAAGACCAAAGGTTCCAAGATTTATAGGGTCTATTTTATATTGTTGTTTTATTTTAGGATTTCATTTTTTGTTCTATTTGGTGCAGGTATAAGCCCAGTGAGGAGACGTTGCTGCAAATAGATCGGTTTTGTGTCAGCTTAATTGCTGAATGTGACATAAGTCCAAATCAAAGGTTGTCACCTTGGTCTCGGTCTTTAAATCAACAATCGGGTTCATCAGCAATATCAACATCATCTGCAAGTGCTTCTCCTTTGTTGCCTGTATCTAGTTTTGCTTCTGTAGCCCTTGTAAAGTCTTTGAATTATGTGAGATCCTTAGTGGCTCAACATATTCCAAAGCGTTCATTCCAGCCGGCAGGTTTTGCTGGGGCAACCTTGGCATCGAGGCAGTCATTTCCTTCGTTGACATCTTTGTTGAGTAGATCTTTCAATTCCCAGCGATGCCCTGTGAATGTTGGAGAGTCTTCAGAGAAGAAAGATGCTACAGCTTTATCTGTTTCAAACTTGTCAAACATTGAGGACGCTGATCGAATAGAGAATCCTGAATATATTGCACATGATGTTTTGAAATGGCGCTGGCTTAGGGATCATCAGTCACCCTTTACTGAAAGGTAATTGATTTTGCTATTTGCATATGCTTATTAAGTGTTCAAATAGTTCATATTGGCTTTATTACTTCTTCCCTTATAGGTATTCTAAGTCTCTGGTATGTTCTGGCTATTAATACTGTTCTTCCATGTGTTCCATTGCTTCTAAAACAAATTTAACATTTGAAATGTTCTATATTCAACAAACAGTGACCACTCTGCGTATGTGCAAGACATGAGTGCACATAATTTCTTAGAGGTAGGAGCAGCTGCTTTACTTGTTGGAGACATGGAAGCAAAAATGAATGGCCAGCCCTGGAAATATTTTGGCACTGCTGATATGCCTTATCTTGATCAACTCTTACAGCCTTCACCAGTCACAACAATTGCCAATTCTGCTTCTGCTCGCTCCCATTTGAGAGCAATTACAGCATTGAAACGCAGTAAAGGAGGACCTCATCAAATTTGGTATGTTCTTCACTTACTCTCAGATTATTGCTTTGATGACTTTATGTTTAATATCACTTGCCATTATATTATTTGCACGGTTCCTAAGGATCTGTTGTGCTGTGATAGACTTATATGGTTGTGCTGTCAGACTGATCTTTGCAATTTGATGGATGGGAAAGGTCATAGACTGTTAGCTTTTAAGGCAATAATTTCAAGCTTCTTTCCCAGTTAAATGTTTGGAGTCTTGTGGCTTGAGGTTCTGTTTTCTACAAACCTTTTTCCGTACCTAATTGTATTATGACCGCTTTTATTGAGTTTGCAAATTTGATTAAGTTGAGGGCCTGGGACATTGAAACAGTAGATGAACTCTGCATGTTTTGGTTTGTTGGTGCCATATTACATACAACCAATCTGATGTTTACTGTATTCTGGATTCAAAAGAATTTAACCAATTGTGTTAGAAAGATATGTGTGTGTGTGTAACTTTTGTTTCATTCTAAAATTCTTTGTTGCTTTCATTTGGTTATGAATTATTTGTTTTGACTTGTTGGTGTTATACCATGTATGACAAATCTGATGTTAGCCATAATCTGGATTTCAGTGAATTTAGCCAATCCCTTTAGAAAGATATATATTTCAGTTTAAGAGAAAATTAGCATGATTATCGGGATGCTCTGAAACTTAAGTTTCTTTAAATGGTAGTATAAGTAGCAAGGTAGAGCTGTTTGAGTTTAAGAGAAGATTAACTATGCATAGTTTTAAACGTAAATTTTGAATAAAGTTGTATGGTTACAGTATGGGTTATTGGGTATAACTTGTGTAGGGATGATTCTCCTGCAAGCACATTCCGCCCACGTGCCCGACCACTTTTCCAATATCGCCATTACAGGTGTGCAATTTGACATCCTTTAATTGATGGTATATTCCTTTTGTGATTTATTAGCTAATGAATTTTGCTTCTATTGCAAGTTTACTAGGTTTTGGAATTAAAAGGGAGCTTCTCTTTTTCTTTTTTTTTCCCTATTAGCAAATACTCCATGTTTAACTTGAGGACATTTATGTTATTGAGTTGAACATGAAGCATTTGCTAATATCCATATATGTTAATTGTATAATTGTTCCTTGGGATCATGATCTGTGCCTGGGTCTATCCCACATAGTTACACATAGCTTCTTGTTCTGGAGTGCATAATTATTGTATTTATTTTCAAGTGCTATTTCTTTCACAACATTGATAGATCTCAATGTGGTTGAGTTTGTGTTTTCTTTTTTCTCTAATAAATTATTTTTGCGTGCATCAGTGAACAACAACCTTTGCGTTTGAACCCTGCTGAGGTATGCGAGGTCATTGCAGCCGTCTGCTCTGAGACATCTTTAACAAATGCTAATACCATGACGGTATCTTCTAGATTAAGTAATAACAGTGCAAAGCCATCAATGGATGTGGCTGTGAGCGTCCTTATTAAGCTGGTTATTGACATGTATGTTTCTGTTTTCTTCTTTTCTTTGACCTCTTTTGTCCTATATTGCATACGATACATTTAACCTTTCTTTCTCTCCCTCTCTGTCCCCAACAAGCTTTCTTTGGTCATTATAATAATATAATAACAGCATCAATTACTTTATACGTATTAGCCTAAGATGCATAAGTTATTCTGGAATCATCCTTATGTAAAGGGTGATAAGCTTTCTGCTTTTTTATCCGGCAATACTAAGTATATGGTGTTGCAATGCATTTGGAATAGTTTCCTAATTCATTGCTATTTAAAAGTAATTTATCTGAGAAAATGCATATCCATTTGAAGTATCTGAAGTTGACATCCCGTTGATCATTTTGTGGGCACACTTTGAAATGCCGCTTGCTTAATTCAGGTTGAAATCTGACCCATTGCAAGAGTCAGTTATTCATAACTAGTAGCAGGGGTTTGATTCTGAATTTCCAACATACTTGTTTGTGCACAGAATCATGTGATTGATTTTGTTTCATTTTTCTTCGCTTGTTTTCTTCTTTTAATTTTCACATCTAATGATGATTACTGGTATTGTGTTGCTGAAAATTCTGTTTTGTAGGTATGTCTTGGATTCTGGAACTGCTGCTCCTCTCACTCTATCTATGCTTGAGGTTTTTGTTTATTGTATTTTCAGTTTCTTATTCAAGTTTATGAAATCATCTTTTAACTCTTACCTTTTTTTTTTCCTTACAGGAGATGCTTAGTTCTCCAAGGTCAGCGTGTAGGGTGCGTGCTTTTGATTTAATTCTAAACCTTGCAGTCCATGCTCACTTGTTAGAGCCACTGATAATTGATGATAATTCTGCAATTGAGGAAGAGTATTCTCAAGAATTACTTTTAAATAGTGAAGATCAGCTTACCACGCAAGGGAGAAGGAAACTAGCTTCTTCCAAGAAGTTGGGAAGCACCTCAGCTATTGATAAATTTGAGTCTTGGATTTTAAACATTTTATATGATATACTTCTTCTTCTTGTTCAGGTACTGGCCGTCTTTTAACCGAAGCTTCTGTACTTTGGCTGCCTTGATTTTAGGATGTTCCATCCATGCTTGTCTCTACTTCCATTTTACTTTTCCCTTGCTATTGCTTGTTGTAGATTGACGAGATGGAAGAAGCTGTCTGGGCTTCTGCCCTAAGCTGTTTACTATATTTTGTGTGCGATAGAGGCAACATTTGGAGAAATCGATTAAAAGGACTTGACATCAGGGTGAGTTGGTTTTGTCTGCCTATCTACCAGTTCCTGGAGCTTTCCCAAAATTACCATGTTGTATTCTTACCTTGATATAACCCATGAGGGCTTCGTGTGTGTCTGTGTGGAGGAAATTATGTATAGGAGGTGATTTGGAAGTTTCATTTCTTGTGTGTGCACGTCTTCAATTTTTGGAAGTACTTGTCGTGTAAAATTGGCAGCATCCATTTTAAATATCTAAAAAAAAAAAAAAAATCCCACTGAACTTATCAGTCTCCAAGTGGTAACATAGCACTTTTGCATCTACCATGTTAAACTTCTGAGTCACACTTTAGCAGTGTGAAATACCTCTCAATAAAGTTCAACCTCTGCTTTGCAAGAATTTCTACAACCAATCTATACAAAATGTTATCTTAGCATTACTCTCCCTCTGAATAATCCTGGTGCCACTTTATGTTGGGTCATACATGGAGCAACTTTTTCTTTACTATACTCTGAGGAATTGCAAAGCTGAAAGTTGGTTGGATTTGCCAGATATGTGATTCAGTTCTAACCATATAGGTTCTGAGAATATTGGGTGGTATTTGGTATGGCTCGATGAAAAGACAGTCCGTTTCTTGTTGGAAAATTTCATATGTTGCAGGAGTTTATTGACCCTAATTTTTACTTTTATTTTACATTATGCACCCTTTGCATTATATGTTGGTAGAATTTGTTTGGTGTGCGATTCAATTCTAGTCTTAAGGTTCTGTCAATGTTGGGATTGGTGTTTTATTTCAAAAATTTTAGGTTAAAAAAAAAAACTGAACTTTACAACTCTTCCCAGGTAAGTACATATATTTTTATTGTATCCAAGCATGCCCGTAATCCTTAATCGGTACTGATTTTTTTCCAAGATTTTCAATTTTCAGCCACATCACCATACCGCCTCAACTTCCATGTGGAGGGAAAAAATCCAACTGGCATTGACTGTCATAAAAGTCAACTTTTTGTTTGTGATAAGTGTTTATTCAGACACAAAATTGAAGGTTTTGGACTTATTTGGGTCAATAAAAGTATAAGGCTTACCTAGCAAGTGTAAAAACTCTGGTTTTATCTTGTATTTTAAGCATAACTCTAATTTTTGCATGTCTTTTGTGTTATGGACACTCCACTGTTTTTCTCTATCAAAACCATACCATGCAATCTTGTCAGTCAAAGCTGACCTAAATTTTGGTTGGATTTCCTTTGAGGAAATTTTTAGACTCAGGGTTCTTTGCTTAATGGTATTGGAACTTAGTATTATTATGGCAATAAATCTCGGTCTCATTTATGGTCTCTTCACTTGTGTTGTCTTCAGGTTGTCAAGTCAATTTTGGTGATTAGCCGGATAAATTCCTGGGCTGAAGTTGTGCATTGCAAGCTTGTTTGTATCCTAACAAACATGTTATATCAAGTACCTGATGAATCTACTAAGGCCGTCATGAGTACAGCTAATTTTCTTGTTGACCAGCTTGACCTGATTGGAGGAATTGATTTTATCTTCATTGAGGTATGCTAATTAGTTTGATCTGGGCATCTATAGAAATAAGATTGATTTTATCTTCTTGTTGACCAACTTGACCTGCTACTCTTGGTCTTCATGTAAAAATTTTAGCAATAATTAAAGGATTAATTTAGCTGAATGAAAAAACCTTGGGACCCTATCCAATATTTAATAACACAACAGAAGCAGTGGATTCCAATTGCTTAACAAATTTTTGGAAATGTGTGACAAGTAATGAGGTTTGTTCTAGTAATGGCTTGCAATGTTCATATTTATGAAGTTGTTGGACCTAAGAGGGATTAATGGGTATCTGATGACTCACACTACGTGTTTTAAACACCTCATAAAAATGGATTAATTGAGATATATGCAAAATTTCTTAAATATAGAGAAACCTTTTAACTTGTATGTTTTTTCTTTTCAATTATCAAGTGCAGTATTCATTGTCAACCTCAAGGGACGAAAGAAAGCATCTTTATTTGGTGCTTTTCGACTATGTTTTGCATCAAATAAATGAAACATGCATATCAACCGGAGCTTTTGAATATAATGATGATGAGATTCAGCCAATTGCTGCACTGCTTACTTTGGCTGATGCACCGGAAGCCTTTTATATCTCTGTTAAGCTAGGGGTGGAAGGCATTGGGGAGCTTTTGAGAAGATCACTGTCAACTACATTGGATAGATACCCTAACGGCGAGCGGTTACATACGGTAATTTTTTGTGAATGTTTTGCAGTTTTGCATGTATATTTTTAATATTTGGCGGGTGGGGATGATAAACAATCAGGCTATTGATTTGATGTATTGTGTGTGGTCGGTTATCTGATTCCACTTGTTTGATTCATTTCATATATGCAAGTAGAGCTTTGAGATTAAAAATGAATCAGAGGAGGGTTTAGCCGTATCATGTTAAATTGTGCCTCTGGCTCACCTCATCTCGACTAATATATCACGGGAGTTTGCTGAAGTGATAACGAAATGTGTGAATTGCAAGCATATGTCTGCTTTTCTGATTATTATTTGTTTTCCTTTGCAGCTTTTGGAAAATATTACGGAGAAATTAGATAGAATAATTAGTTCATTTACTCATTTGGACACAGAGTTCTTTCAGCTGAAACAGATAACAAAATCCAACAAGTTGAAGGGCAATGTTGAGGGTTCATCTACACGAAATAGTGTTGCAATGAAAGCAAAGCTGGCTTGGTCTATTTTACATTCTCTTCTTCATTCGGATAGAATCCTTTACCGCCAAAATGGATTTATCTGGTTAGGAGATCTGCTTATTGCTGAAATAAGTGACTCGAGGAATGGGAGTATTTGGTCTAATGTCAGGAGCTTGCAGAATAAAATTGCTTATGCTGGTGGTCATGATTCCTCTGATCCTTCTGATATTCCGTTGTCTATCTGGCTGATGTGTGGTCTTCTGAAGTCGAAGAACAATTCTATTAGGTGGGGCTTCCTAGTTGTTCTAGAGAGGCTTCTCATGCGATGCAAGTTTTTGTTAGATGAGAGTGAAATGCAACAGCCAAGCAACAGTGATGTTAGCCCTGGCAATAGGGATACTCGACTGGAGAAAGCAATTACAGTGATAGACATCATGAGCAGTGCTTTGTCCTTGGTGGCTCAAATAAACGAAACAGACCGTATAAATATTTTAAAGGTATTTTGCTTGGAAAGCTTCCAAACCATCATGCAAAATGTCAGTGATATTTTAAATCATCTTTTCTAGTTTATCTTGGACCAAAGATCCTGTTCATTAGCTGGCCTTATGATTAATATCTCTCTCTGTTTTCAGTTCCTGAGAAAGAATTCTTTGAGGACTGAGGATGATCTTGTTTAAGCCTTTTTCCTTTTGTTTTAATCTAAAATAGTTTGTGCACTTTAGATAGTTGCTAATTTTCAAGTTTGTAGTTCTTTAAATTACACCTAAGTGAACTTAGTTAATATTTTATTATTCAGATTATTGGTACTAAAAAATCATTCTAATTTAATAGAAGAGATCAGAAGACAAGAACAAAGCTTGGAGAGTTTACCTTTTCATTTGTTAACTAGAGGTCTCACATTAGCGATGCTGCATCATGTCTTAGGTAGAAGGCTATATGCAAAAAGGGTGCTTTCTCTGTGAACTTTTTGGTGCGTTACGTGTGAAGCTCGGGCACTTTTTTGATATCTGTATTTTTTTTCTATAGCATCTTGGTATGGATATTTTTCAGACCTGCTTAGATACTGTGAGGTTCCTCTGTCAGCCATCTTGCTTGATACATGTCTTATATACACATGTATATTGTGGTTACGCTTGATGTTTGTTCCTTTGAGATTATCTACTCGTTCCCAAACAATAGGACACGGACAGCATAAAATAAATTGTATACATCTGAGATTTTGAGGATTTAATCATTAACTTTTGCATTTTGCATATGAAAGAGTTGTGCACCATTTCCACACTCGTGCTTTATAAATCTTTAAGAGTCACTGTTTCTCTCTTTGTTGAACAGATGTGTGATATTCTATTCTCTCAATTGTGCTTGAAAGTTCCCAATTCAAATTTGATGCCATTTGGAGAAGGAATACAGCGGCCTAAAGTTTTCACTCGCACAGAAGAAATTAGAAAAACTAGTAATATAAATTTTGTGTCTCAACAAGAAAGCTGTCCCTGGGATCAGATAATGGAGGAAACTGATAGCAAATCAGGCTACAGTGTTAGTAGTCATTTTGTATGCGAGACAGCTTCTATGGCTGCGCTGCTACTCCGAGGACAAGCCATTGTGCCAATGCAATTAGTTGCACGTGTTCCAGCTGCTCTTTTCTATTGGCCTTTGATTCAACTTGCGGGTGCAGCAACTGACAACATTGCACTAGGTGTTGCTGTTGGAAGCAAAGGAAGAGGGAACCTTCCTGGTGCTACTTCTGATATTCGGGCTACCCTTCTTTTGCTTCTAGTTGGTAAATGTACTGCTGATCCTACAGCTTTTCAGGAAGTTGGTGGAGAAGAATTTTTCAGGTGATCTAAATTTCTTTGCTTGTGAAGAATGAATTTGACAGAAGCTTACCTTCAGGTGAGTGGAAACATGAAGTTTCTTTTTTATCCTTCGTTTCAGGGAACTTTTGGATGATACTGATTCTAGGGTGGCATATTACTCTTCGGCTTTTCTATTGAAGGTTAGAAAACTCTATCTTGCATTTTCCTTTATCTCTCTCCTCTCCCACTTCCCTTCTATTTTTCTTTTTCTGTTCCCCTTTTATTTCCCTCCGTAGTCCTTCCCCTTGTGGTTATGCTTTGCCACTAAGCCATTCTAGCATGGGAACTTTGCAGAGAATGATGACTGAAAAACCAGAAAAGTACCAACACATGCTGCAAAAGCTTATCTATAAAGCTCAACAGGTAAGTGATCCCTCTATGTTCAATATGAAGTCACTTTATTGTAATTATGAAGCGGTACATAAGAACAGCTGATGAAAATATTGCCATGAATATGGAAGTTGTTTTTAGTTTGGAACTCCAGATAGCAGCATTTCCACAAAAGAGAACTTCAACCCATTATCCTTATATAATTGATTATACATCTCAAAGTTTAAAAACAATATTTCTGCTCAGTACTGTTCTACTTTAATCAATGTCCTTGACTGTGTCAGCCAATCACTGTACCAGTCATCTATTGGATTGTTTTTGCTATACGTTATTCCTTTTAGTTAAAGTGATTTGACTGTAACATATGGATGGCCTATTTGCTTCTGGTGAAACATCTTATCTTTGTGTCCATTTCTTGAAGTGCTGATACAGAAGTTTAAAATTTTATAGTATTCATTGTATTTGTTTTCTGCATTGAATTTACACGTTTTCTCAATTGTAATTTAGTACTGCTACTTTTAAATTCTTTGTTGCTGAAATCTTTGTTTTTGTGCACCTAATCTGCAGAGTAACAATGAAAAATTGCTTGAGAATCCATATCTTCAGATGCGCGGGATATTCCAACTATCAAATGAACTTTGAACTTAGTTGCATTTGACGATTCTTCTCTGTAGAGTTTAAATATACATCCAGCTGGAGGCACTGTAGTGTTCATTAACAGGACTTTCCTTGTGAATTTTTAACCCTAGCAATATTTGGCCCGACTCTCTGAGTCTGTTCTTGATGTATGCTTGACTAAGTGAGCCTGCACAAGATAGTTTGGAATCCTAAAGTAGTTCTAAGATGCAAAGTTACTGAATTTAGGCGAAGACTTTGCGATTCCAAGCCTGACTCCCTTTCTTAGGGAAAAAATGATTAGAATTGTGAGCTTTGAGACTCTGGATGATGGTGTAAATTCTTAGAATGCTGCTATATATGCTCCCAGATCTGCTGTACAAATGGAGTGAAGGTGAGACTTCTAATATCTGCTTCCCTTGTTTCCATCTACTTGTTCAGACATTAATAAATGGACTTGACACCTAAAATTTCAGGAATGCCAGGAGAAAAAGTGGAGCGATTGGAGCTGTCAATTCATCTGCCCTACAGTTTTGTTACTGGATTGTGTATATCAAAGGGTTGAACATATCTTCAGGTATCCCTATCTTTCTTTTATCAATTAAGTTACCGGTTCATGCATATTCATTCATTTATGATCAAATTCAATTGCTCCTTTCTGCCATCATGCTGTTCTTGTTAAAAGCTAAGCTACACAGACTTTGTTTTAACCCCAAGGTAAAATTGTAGTTTGGTCCCTCCGAAAATTGTAAAGTTTAAGCTAATATAATGGTAAAATTGAATTTTGCCCCCCCCCTCAAATTTATAATTCAATTCTGCCCCACCGTCCCCCCCCCCCCCCCAAAAAAAAAAAAATGCAATATTGGTTAAACCTAAAATTGGGGGCCAGCCTTTTTTGGTCACATAAGAGCCAAATCATTCAAAATGGCCATATAAGGGTCAAACCTTTATGACAGTGCTCAAATGAAGGCCAAACTTATCAAAATGGTCAAATAAGGGTCAAACATCATGTTTCAAAATATGTTTTTATTTATTTTTCTTTCTTTTCAAGTAATATCTGATTCTGTTATATGTGTTCTATTCTAAACACGTCAACATTCACTTAATTTCTACTACAAACTAGGCTATAATGCATGAAAAGTCCTTATTTGACCAACCCTTAAAAGATTGAGTCCTAATTTGAGTATTTAGCTTATAAAATTTTTGGCTTCTCCCCTGGTGGCTATAGGGTATGGCTTTCTTTAAGTTATAGAAAAAACTTTAAAAATTAGAGAATATCCATGGTCTGTTCATACCTATATTTGACACTCACCTTTGAATCCGGTAATATAGGCTGAAAGATGTGCACATCGATTATCATGTTTGAAGATCCTTTTTGAAGTTATTCATCTTAACGAAACTTAAAGATAGTTGTTTTACAATTCAAAGAATGTTCCATCATCATTACTCATTTCACTGCTTGCGCTGATATTTCTTCATTTTGGAACAGATATTCTTTATGCTTTACACAATACAGAAGCATTTCTGGGCAGCTAAAGGAGACTTTTTTTCTTTGTACAGAATTAGATTTTCCCTTGGCCTTACTTTTTTTTTTTTTTTGCATTTTGGGGTTAATATCTGCTACTTTTTAAAGGCCATCCTTGGTAATAAAAAAAAGAACCATTCAAGCTTTAACTCATAGCTGTTCGTTTCCGCGATGGTGATACGAACTAAAAAATAGGACCTCTTTAACATGCTCCGATTCCGGTAACAGGGAGTTATCTCACCTTGGATGTCTTTGTTTTTAATGGACATCTCCAAAGTGTGTTGCATGACATGACATTGTAAATATCTGAATTTGGCTTTTACATTTTTTTGACTTTGCCTTATTCTATTCTTGTAAAAATGTTTTGCTGATAATTTTTGCATCATATTGCAAGTTTTGATTGTTTGATTTTTGAAGGAAAAAGAAAAGACAAGAAAAGGCTTTGCATCTGAGATTTATGCTATTATCATGTCTTTTTATTTTATTTCCCCCTTTTTGTGCAATAAGGAAATAAATTTGTTGGTTTCTCAGAATAAATTTTTGTAAGGCTTTTTCTTTCTCAAATCTTTCTTTCTTATATTTCACTTTACAAAATGGTTCAATGATATGTTTGTATTCTCATTAATCATTCAACTTTATCTTAATAAAACTGTATCTGATAGGGATATGAAATATGTTTTCAAGATGTCATTTTTTTTTCATTAAGAAATTGAAAACAAGTGTTAAGCATCGACTTTGATTATCATAGTATATATCTAATGCAATATTTCTATTCAAGGAAAGTGAGGATAATCCCAGCTCTTTGGGCTTCATCAACATTAAAAAAATCTATACAACTTTCTATTATCAAAATATTTTCAAATTAGGAATTATTATGATAAGTTTATTAATTTATACCAAATGAAGCACATATCTAATGTCAAAATTGATGGACAAAATATTAAAACAAAAATTTTATTTTGTGAATTTAATTGGAAGGACCAACTTAAAATTTAGTCCATGTTTCCAGATATTTTGTGCAATTAGCTGTTATTAATAATTATATTTTTGGAGTTCAAATAAAAGTGTGTTTTATTAGTTAAACAATAATTAAATCAAACCAAAACTATCGGACTGTTATAAAGATTACTCATTTCAACTTAGATTACGACACCTTGGTTTTGTGAGTGAAAATAAATCATTAGTAAGTACTTTTGTTTAGTTTAAAGGTTGGTTTATTTATTTATTATTATTATTATTATTATTATTTTTAAACAATTATATTATAAGTTTTGTTTTCTTGACACGGTATTTATAACTACATATAGTCTCTCTTCAACTTATAAATAAGAAGATAATACGCTTCAACGTATAGGAACTCACGCCCTTTGTATTGACAATAGTGTTTATGCCAATCGAACTAAAATTTAATAGAACTTTTATTTGATTTTTGAGAATTGATGTAATTTGACTTTCAATGACTTTATAAATACTTAGATAATGACACATTTGTGATATGAGTAAAATAAAAGTATACAAAAGTAATTTTATTAAAATTTAAAAATTAAATAAGTTGTTGGTTGAAATGATAAAAATAAAGTATACTATTCTAATAATATAATTTATATTGTAAAAGCATGATTTTCAAGTTTTAAGTATATAGTATGGATAAAATAAATATTTAGATTCCAGGAATTTAATCATTTCAATTTAAAAGGATTTAATATGAAATGCTCGATCTATAGTATTTGTGATTTTTTTTTAAATTTGGTACCTAACGAATCGTTTCTTCAATTAATTTACCTCAAAATTTCACGTGTCAATTGCAGATTAGTCCATTAATTCCATGTCATTTTTCATAACGGCTTGGGGTAAATTGGTTTAGGAATGGTTTTACAAAATTTACAGATACTAAATTGAGAAAAAAAAACTATGAGTACCAAATTGAAAAACGATGAATAGTTAAAGTACCAAATTACATATTAACCCATTAAAAAATGGGGAAAATAAGTCTAAACCAAAAACCCTCCATTTAGGTTTGGTTATAGTATAGCCTACACTACAGTGCAAGCTATCTCCTTCTTCATCGTCACCTCAAACCCAAAAACCCCTTTTAATTCCCATATTAATTGGCTTCAATTTTTCGCTAGGGTTTTCCAGACTTTGAAATTTCAAGTAAAAAAGAACAATGAAAAATCTGAAGCTTTATTCCGAGATTACATCGAATCTTCAGTTACAATCAGAAGGCGAAGTATTACTGTTCTCTGCTTACGACATTGAAAGAAATCGCTTCTTCTTTGCTTCTTCGTATAATCTTATTTACACACTCCATCTTTCTTCTCTCCAAGTATGCCCCTCCCTTTTTTTTCTCTCTTTTTCCCTTTTTTTTTTGTGTGTGTGTGTGTTTGGTTACTTAATGTCATATCAATAAATCATGGGTACTTTTTAGTTTTGTAATTTAGAAATATGGTTAACTGAATCAAAATTTTATGACTTAACTCTTTTATCTAGAAAGATTATGCTTTTAGTTATTATTATTACATGTTAATTATATATGATGTGTATATATATTTAGTTTGTTTAGCTTTTAGTCGCATTTACTTGAGGAAGCAAAAAAAGCAAGTAGGCAAAGGAAATAACCAAGTTTTATAAAGTGAAATGGGAATTTGTTAGGGTTCTAATCTAGCAAGGGTGTTATAATTTGGAATCTTTTTTAATTATTTTTAGCTGGGAGAACGTTTGCTAAAATGTTTAGGAAGGTGATTCTAAGTATTAACTTTTGATTAAATGAAGTACTTAATTATGCAGCTTTTATGTTTTGTTCGTATTTTTAATGGGGTCTTTTTGTAGCATGTGTGCCCACTGACATGAGTCAATAAAATCTTTCAGAATGAGCGAGCATGGACGAAAGGTCCTTTACAAGCAGAAATTGATCCATTGGATTTGGAGCCTGAGGATGTCATTACCTCCTTTGATTATCTAATGGAGAAAGAAGCACTGATAGTGGGCACTTCTAATGGACTGTTACTGCTGCATAACGTGGATGGAAAGGAAACGGAAGTTGTTGGTCGAGTTGAAGGTGGAGTCAAGTGCATTTCACCTAGTCCTGATGGAGACTTGCTAGGTGTAACTACTGGTTTAGGGCAACTACTGGTGATGACTCATGATTGGGATTTGTTGTACGAGACTGCTTTGGAGGACCAACCTGATGGAGTTGACGTACGTAAGGACTTCTCTCCATTGTTCTCTGATTTCTTTTGACCTTTTACTTTTATTTTCATTCAATTTCTGTGTCTTGTTCTCTTTATGCTTTTGCCGGATAGCGAAAATATAGATATTTTTTCATCATAAGTCTTGCTTCTTTTGTCTATTATATTGGCTTTTTATTGATTGGAAACTGGTTTCAGGTGAACCAAAATTTCCATCTGGAGAAATGTTTGGCAGCCCCATCACATGGAGAGGTGATGGGAAGCACTTTGCCACTCTAAGCGAGGTGTTGAATTCTTCGAGTAAGAGGCTTAAGGTCTGGGAACGGGATGGTGGAGCTGTACATGCTTCCTCTGAACCAAAGGAATTAATGGGGTCTATTCTGGACTGGATGCCTAGTGGAGCAAAGATTGCTGCCGTTTGTGACAGGAAGGCACAGAACGAAGGTCCATCAATAGTTTTCTTTGAAAGAAATGGGTTAGAAAGAAGCTCGTTTCTCATTGGTGAACCAATTGACGCAACTGTAGAACATCTGAAGTGGAATTGCAGTTCTGATCTTCTTGCAGCTGTTGTTAGATGTGGAAATTATGATTCTGTGAAGATCTGGTTTTTCAGCAACAATCATTGGTATCTAAAGCATGAAATCAAATACTCGAGGAAAGATGGTGTTAGATTCATGTGGGATCCAACAAAGTCACAGCAATTAATTTGTTGGTCTCTTGATGGACAAGTCACAGTTTACAAGTTCTTTTGGGTTACAGCCGTCACGGATGAATCAAACGCTTTAGTTATTGATGGCTCTAAGATACTTGTGACCCCTCTTCCTGTGTTCTTAATGCCACCTCCTATGTATTTATTCAGCCTTAATTTTCCAAGTGCTGTTCGGGAAGTGGCTTTTTATTCCATGAATGGTAAGAACCGCTTGGCTGCATTGTTATCAAATGGTTGTCTGTGTGTTGCAGAGCTTCCAACACCTGACACTTGGGAATCTCTAGAAGGCAAAGAATTTAGTGTGGAACCATGTGCATCTGCAATCCCATTGGGATCCTTTGTACATCTTATATGGCTGGATCCACATGTGCTTCTTGCTGTTTCTCATCATGGATTCAATCACAGCAACTGTTATTTCCAACCCTCTTCAAACGAGGATAGGCTTCTTGGTTTCTATTTGCAGGAGATCGAGCTCTCTTGTTCTGAAGATAATGTCCCAGGTCTACTGACATGCTCTGGTTGGCATGCAAAAGTTTCATATCGAAATTTGTTGGAAGGACTTGTAATCGGTGTTGCTCCCAATCCTGCTAAAAGAAGCTCAGCTTTTGTTCAGTTTGATGGTGGAGAAGTTTTTGAGTATACATCTAAGTTGGGAATTAACAAACTCGATTTTAAACATGATGAGTTAAGGTTTTCTTCATCTTGCTCCTGGATGAATGTGGTTCTAGTTGGTGTCACTGAACCATCAAAGCTTTTGCTTTTTGGTCTTGATGATATGGGTAGGCTGCACGTCGGTAGGAAAATATTATGCAGCAATTGCAGCAGTTTCTCATTTTACTCTAATTTAGCTGACAATGTAATCACACATTTGATCCTTGCAACAAAACAAGATTTGCTCTTTATTGTTGACATCGGTGATATATTGCATGGAGAACTTGAATTAACATATGAAAACTTTATCCATGTTGGTAACAAACGAAGGGAAGAGGAGAATATTAACTTCATAAATATTTGGGAAAGAGGGGCCAAAGTTGTTGGTGTTTTGCATGGAGATGAAGCTGCTGTTATATTGCAAACAAATCGTGGAAATCTGGAGTGCATCTATCCAAGAAAATTGGTGCTAGCCTCAATTGTCAATGCTTTGAACCAAAGACGCTTTAGGGATGCACTTCTTATGGTTAGGCGGCACAGGATTGATTTTAATGTGATTGTTGATTATTGTGGGTTGCAAGTGTTTATTCAATTAGCTTCCGAGTTTGTCAAGCAGGTCAAAAATTTGAGTTACATAACTGACTTTGTTTGTGCTATTAAACATGAAAATGTGACGGAGAAACTTTACAAAAAGTTTCTCTCTCCACCTAGCTGCAAGGAGCAAAAGGATCTGTTAACTAATGATTTCAAGGGTTCTGATGCTAGTTTAGATGCAAATAACAAGGTCTCATTGGTGCTTCTGGCCATAAGAAGGGCTCTTGATGAACAAGTACCCGAAAGTCCTGCAAGGGAGCTCTGTATTTTGACCACTCTGGCTCGTAGTGATCCCCCTGCTCTTGAAGAGGCTTTGGAGAGGGTAAAAGTAATCCGGGAGATGGAGTTATCAGGTTCTGACGACCCAAGACAAGTAAATTTCCCTTCTGCTGAAGAAGCTCTAAAACATCTACTGTGGTTATCAGATCCAGAGGCTGTCTTTGAAGCTGCTTTAGGTCTTTATGATTTGAACCTTGCAGCTATTGTGGCTCTGAACTCTCAGCGGGACCCTAAGGAATTTCTTCCCTTTCTCCAGGAATTGGAACGTATGCCTGATCTCTTGATGCGCTATAATATTGACCTTAGGCTGCACAGGTTTGAGAAGGCTCTCAAACACATTGTATCCGCAGGTGACAGCCATTTCTTTGATTGCATGAACCTTATGAAGAAAAACCCTCAACTTTTTCCTCTAGGACTTCAGCTGATAACTGATAATACAAAAAGAGGGCAAGTACTTGAGGCTTGGGGAGATCATCTTAGTGATGAAAAATGCTTTGAAGATGCTGCTGCCACTTACTTGTGTTGCACCAATTTGCAAAAGGCTTTGAAGGCATATCGTGAATGTGGTCATTGGAGTGGCATGCTGACAGTAGCCGGGCTTATGAAGCTAGAAAAGAATGAGGTATTGCAACTGGCTCATGAGCTTTCTGAAGAACTCCAAGCCCTTGGTAAACCTGGAGAAGCTGCCAAGATTGCTTTGGAGTACTGTGGGGATATTAATGGTGGGATTAATTTGCTCATCAGTGCAAGGGACTGGGAAGAGGCTTTGAGGGTTGCTTTTTTGCATAGCAGAGAGGATTTAGTCTCGGTAGTGAAAAATGCAGCGCTTGAATGTGCGAGCAGCCTAATAGATGAATATAAAGAAGGGCTTGAAAAAGTGGGGAAATATTTGGCTCGCTATTTAGCTGTTCGACAAAGAAGGTTGCTGCTTGCAGCAAAGCTGCAATCAGAGGAAAGGTCGATAAATGATCTTGATGATGATACTGCTTCAGAAGCTAGTAGTACATTCAGTGCAATGAGTGTCTACACAAAAGGGTATGTGTTTTGCATATTTCGTGTTTTAAGTATAAATGTGCATCAACTGCCTATTATGCTTGCTGTTCTTTCCATTTTTCTTAATGTGTCTCAGTTCATGTCTGAATATGCTGTTTCCTTTTTGCATGAACAGCACAAGAAAAAGCTCTGCTGCTTCAACTGCCTCAACCACAGCTAGCAGGGCAAGAGATACCAGACGTCAGCGAAGTAGAGGAAAAATTCGTCCTGGAAGGTATGTTGTAATTCAATATCAGGATCTCCCTTCTCCCTTCTCCCTTGCTATATCTTATGTATTTTGCTGAGACCATTTATTTACATAACAGCCCGGGTGAGGAGATGGCTCTTGTGGAACATTTGAAAGGCATGTCCCTAACAGCTAGAGCAAAGCAGGAACTGAAGTCCTTGCTGGTTTCTCTTGTAATGCTTGGTGAGGAAGAAACTGCACGGAAATTGCAACATGTGGGAGAGAACTTTCAACTTCCTCACATGGCAGCAGTCAGACTAGCTGATGATACATTGTCTGATGATACCATAAATGAGCATGGACATACTTTGGAGTGTTATCTCCAGAAAGTAAAGACTGAACTTAAGGATTCAGATGCTTTTTCATGGCGCTGTCGAGTATTCGTTTCTCCTTGACAGGTGAGCTTATTTCTCACCAATGGTCCCCCATGGTTCAAACTTCTTGTTTGTTGAACTATAACTTATATTATTCGATTTTTCCATGGATTACTTTCTGCACGGGTAACTTCTTCATAATCAATGCATGTTTTAACTTTACGATATTTGATGGAACCTTTGGGTTTTGCACCTGGCTTACCACGTTCTACATCAATGCATTGCCATGATTTTTCTTGTTCTTCGAAGAATATAGCTTTGGTATCCATGTAATGAGTTACAGCTGTTGCCTAACCTCTTCGATTTCAATGTCCTCGAAACTTATCATCGAAGATTCGCCAATGTTTATCTACAGGCATAAAGGAACTGTATACACCATAGCTGCTATGCATTTTGAGATTGGGAAGTTCAGGAGATAGTGCAGGCATTGGATTATTTATTCTATGGAAGAAGCCTTTCAAAATCACCATTGGGATTTTGTATTTGTACCAGTAGCTTGCTTGATTATGTTTTTGTTTTGAGTTCTGCTAATAGATGGCTAATTAGGGCTTTGTACTTTCAGTTTTTTTTTTTACTTTAGTTGGAATCAAATTGTCTACTATAACACGGTTTGTCTTTGATGACGCATGTCTTTGTGATATTTGGATAAAGGGTGAAAATGGGTATATAATAAAAAGATAAGGAAAGTATATAGTAAAAGAAACAGTCAAAAAAAAGAAAAGAAAAATATTAATGTTATACGATTTAATGTTTAATTTGATATATAAATTTTGATTTTGTTCAATTATACGCATCATATTTTTATTGTGGTTTAAATATATACATGAAATTGAATTTTGATTTAATTATATACATTTGAAGAAATAAATATATTAAATTATTTTTATATTGAATAAATATAATTATTTGTGTATATAATATATAAACTTAAAATGATATATATTATAATACGTGAGAAATGGATTTAATATGAAGAAATATCAAAATAAAATGAAAAATAAATGTGCTAAAGATGAACCTTAGAAAGTACTTCCACATAACCCTAAAGTGAACGTGTAGAACTATCGATTGAAAAGTGGGAAAAAATTAAAACAAAAAGAGGGCCCAACCGGGTTCGAACCGGTGACCTCTTGATCTGCAGTCAAATGCTCTACCACTGAGCTATGGACCCACTTGCTATCTGCTTATTTGTTTATTTTATAAATTGACAACATCAATACAAACAGAATTCAAAATCTTCATGCAGATCATTTTCATAAGAAAAAAGGTCCACGCATTTAGTTAGTTTGTGTATTTAAATGTAGTTTGAGAAAGCCATTTACGACATCATTGGCACTATTAAAATAATCCTCCAACCTATTCTACACATTTCAAAATTTTGATTAAATCCGAAAATTTATTCAACCGGTTGAACTGAAAATTGAAGATGTAGCTTCTTATAGCATTAGATCAGCATCTTACTTCGATCCAACAAAAATGAAAATGGCGACCTCCTTCATTCATGTCAAATATTGTACTAAACATCCTTAAATTATGAACTTCATTTTAAATTAGTCTTTAAATTTTAAAACGTTTTAATTATGTCCATAAGCTATCAATATTATATCAATCAATCATTTTTATTATTAAAATATTAATTTAACCGTTAAATAACGTGTCAAATATTACATGACATAATCTAAAATAAAATTTTAAATAAAAGTAAAATGTCGCCACGTAATTTTTAAAAGCTAAAACTAAAACTAAAATAAAATCGAAAAAAAAAGAAGAGAGAGTGAACGATAATATTTTTACAACATCATTACAATATTCAATTTTCTTTAAAATTTTCATTTTAAACTATACCACATAAGATTTGAAATATCATTTAATATTTAAATTGGTGAGTTTAGAAACCAAATTAAATTTAAGCTTATAGTTTAGGGATGTATGATGCAATTAACTCATATTTTAATTCCACAAATAATGCTTTGAAGAACCCTAATTTTTATCCAACCCATTAAGCCCAATAAAAAACTTAAATTAGCCTTCCCCTTATCCTCTTTCTTCCCCAAAACCTCTCCAGCCGAATAAAAAAGTTTCGATTTTTATTTTTGTTTGAAAAATAATGCAGCTCAAATCAGTTTATGGTTTAATTTATACATAAAATAAAATATACTAATTTTATAGTTTCTTTACAGTTGAAGAAGAAACATGGCAGTAGCAAGGATGAACATGAACTGTTCGATACAAAGCAGCCTTTCTTGTATATTAAAACCATCCCATTTTTTCAATTTCAAGACTACCCAATTCAAAAATCGTCTCTATTTCCCTCAAAATCACTTGATTTCTTCAAAAAGATCATTGCTTTGTACTTGTTCAGGCAACTTCCAAGCTGGTGAAAAGGCTGAACCTTTTGTTATTACAACTCCTCTTTATTATGTCAATGCCCCTCCTCATATGGGTAGTGCTTACAGTACTATTGCGGCTGATGCCATTGCCAGGTTTCAGGTATTTGTTTAAATGGTGCCTTAGTTTCAATGGGTCTTGGTTTTTTGGTACTTCTATGAATTCCTTTTTATGAAAAGTATAGTTTTTAGCTTAGGAATTTACATATTTTGCTCATAGGTTGGTGTTTCTTTGTGAATATATTTAGTTCTAGTTTAGAATTTTGATAATGTACTTGGTACTTATGCTTAGTAGTTTTACATGAAGAATGGCTAAACTAGTTTGATTATTGATTTTGTTAAGCAAAGAGTGGATTTTCGGACTTTAGATATCAAAGAAAAGAGTATTTTTTACGGTGGCGGATCTTGGTAACCAAGTTGGGGGGATAGTAAAATTTGCAAAAAGTTTAGGAGTTTAATAGAATTTTTTTTGAAAAGAATTTGGGGTCTAATTAAAATTTTTAAATTTTTGCGAGATTGATGATAATGTTCAAAAATTTCAAGAGAGCTTAATTAAAATTTAAAAAAAATTTAAAAGGTATAATGAGAATTTTCAAAAATGTGAGGGGGCCTAATTAAAATTTTCTAGAAACTTCAAGGGGGAAATGAAATTTTCCAAAAATTTTGGGGGGCCAAAGCCTTCCTAGGCCACCATAAGGATCCACCTCTGATTTTTTAGTAAAATTTAATGGTTAAAGATGTATAGTTGTTGAGAACCGATGTGGCTACATTACAATCGATATTGTCTTATTCATAGTTTTTGATTTGCAATCCATAATTTTGCTTCATTCTTACCACTTCTTGTTGAGCTGCAAAGATCCCTTTCGATTTTTTTTTCATTATATGTGGCAGAGGCTTTTGGGAAAGAGAGTCATATTAATAACCGGGACAGATGAGCACGGGGAGAAGATAGCTACAGCAGCATCTGCTTGTGGCTCGAGTCCAAGAGAGCATTGTGATGTTATATCACAAGCTTATAAAATGCTGTGGAAAGATGTAATTCTTTTATGTTTCCAATTTAGGAGGTTACGTTTTAGCTGAGTAATTGAGATGTTGGATGCCGATATGACCATCGGTATTTTCTTGATTGCAGTTAGATATAGCTTATGACAAATTCATTCGTACAACTGATCCGAAACATGAAGCAATCGTTGAGGAATTTTATTTTAGAGTTCTTGCTAAAGATGACATTTACCGAGCCGACTATGAGGGACTGTACTGTGTCAATTGCGAGGAGTATAAGGTTATACACTGGATTTCTATATATGTATAGCAACTAAGGTGTTCCTCGAAAATAATTGGTGTAACATTGTGCAGGATGAGAAAGAGCTGCTCAAAAATAATTGTTGTCCTACGCACCTAAAGCCATGTGTTCCTCGCAAAGAGGATAATTATTTCTTTGCATTGTCGAAATACCAAAAACCATTAGAAGAAATTTTAGAACAAAATCCAGATTTTGTTCAGCCTTCTTACCGTTTGAATGAGGTGAAACAAAGTGGAATTCTTTTTCTTTACGTGATAAGTTGATGTTCATTATTTAGACAATTCATCTTAGTGATGAACTTTTCCAGGTCCAAGGTTGGATAAAAAATGGCTTAAGAGATTTTTCGATTTCCCGAGCAGCTGTGGAATGGGGTATTCCGGTTCCCAATGACAATAAGCAAACTATATACGTTTGGTTTGATGCACTTCTCGGGTATGGTTCTTTTCTCATAGAAAAGGAAATTATAGTAGGCTTTTTACATCTTTCTTTGAATGCCACCTGGACTTTTTCGTGTCTCAACATGTTCTTGTTTTCTCATTGTGGAAACTTTTGCTGAATATGGATTTTAAAAACTTGTTTTAAACAGCTATATATCGGCTCTGTTGGAGGATAAGGAGCAAATAAGTTTACAAAGTGCTGTTTCTTCAGGTTGGCCTGCCTCATTGCACTTGATTGGAAAGGTATGAAACTAATCCACACGGCAAAGTATCCATATGCACCAAAATGCTACTCAAGTGAATGAGTTATGTTCCCCTTTTTGAATTGTGCCGAGTTTGGCATTTTCTTTTTGTGTAGGATATTTTACGTTTTCATGCTGTTTACTGGCCGGCTATGCTAATGTCTGCTGGATTGAGTCTCCCGAAGATGGTGTTTGGCCATGGTTTCTTGACGAAGGTACTTTAACACTATGAAGCATAGTCAATTGTTTTCCGTTTGAAACTGGTGCATGATATTTGACTAGTAGAACTTCAAATGAGAGTTTCAAGTAATAGAACGTCGGTATAAATATTTAGACAAGTTGCTAGCAAATCTCTCCTCACTAACTAAGGTTCATATTGTGCTTAGACTTGCCTGCATTAGGCCTCGTTTTAGAATTCTACCTCTGTTACTTTACTTTGCATTATATTTTGCTTAAAAATGACTATAAACCATTAAGATTTCATGATAACGCTATCTTTTTGCTGCTAAATTTCGGAATTTTAGGATGAAATCTGAGTTTAGAAGTGCATGAACCGTCAGGGTTTACCAGTTTTGTAATCTGTTTGAGTTATGAGCACTATGGTAGTTGAAATAGAAGAAACGAATTAACAGAGTGATGAAAAGAAAGAATTTAAACCTCAAATGCTTTTGTACGTGGATTTGAAAGGAAGAAATTGAGGGTCCAAGTGCCATAATCCGTCCAAGGAGGATGTTAACTGATTGAGTATTGCATTTCCGTAGTTTCTTTTAACATGTATATTTTTCTCTCATATTCGTAATTTTATTTCATGCAGCAATGCTTTTTATTTTGAAAATTATAGGATGGCATGAAGATGGGGAAGTCATTAGGGAATACAATCGAACCAAATGAATTGGTTCATAAATTTGGAGCTGATGCAGTCCGGTACTTCTTCCTAAGGGAGGTAGAATTTGGAAGTGATGGAGATTATTCTGAGGAGCGTTTTGTTAATATTGTCAATGCACATCTTGCCAACACAATAGGTATGTTTCGGTTACTATTAGTAGTTCTTAAGCCAATGCTACTTTGTTATTCCGTTCTTTATATTTGTTATCCCGCAGGAAATCTTCTCAACCGTACTCTTGGACTTCTTAAGAAGAACTGCCAGTCGACTTTAGTGGTTGATTCAACTATTGCAGCTGAAGGAAAGGAATTTAAGGATACCGTTGAGGAGCTGGTAAGGTTATTACAAATCTAATACCATATCTTGAACAATAGGTAGTAGTTGCCTATGTTACTCTAATTTTTTTAAGAGGAACCAATTTGCTCAATATCGATATTGAGAGGGACTAGAAAGGTATTTTTACCAAAAAAAAAGAGCATACCTATGTCGGACGTTTACCCATATCCAACACCCGAATCCTAGCAACAGCAAATGTTTAACAGAATTTTGCCCTGAGATACAATTCCGGGAACTTTTTGGTAATGGTGATGCAAAGTAATGTGCTCTAAGATCAACACCTGCTAAGTTTCTTGATTTTGCTGATCTGCCAAGTATCAGTTGTCCATTTTCCCCACCCCTCATGATTTGTTGATTTGGTCGTTTTTTCTTCTTTTTCCCTTTCCCTCCTGCGCGACAGTATATTAGGTCAAATTGCTGATGCCTTTCTGTTTTTTATGCTTTATACAGGTCGAAAAAGCTCGTATCAATTATGAAAATCTGTCCCTATCATCTGCTTGTGAAGCCGTGCTAGAGATCGGCAATGCTGGAAACTTGTACATGGATAAGCATCAACCATGGTCTCTTTTTAAGCAAGGCGGTGCTGCTTCCGAAGCTGCAGCAAAGGTGCTTCCGCCTTCTTTATGCTTCTTTACATATATTTTGCACCATGTTGCGCCGACTTTCCATTTTTTTGAAGCACTGACACTCCCACCCAAATCCGAGTAACGATTTTGCATGACCTGGCACACCATCTATTCAATGGCCACTATCCTGATTTATCTTTTCCAATATTGGGACAGGATCTTGTGGTCATACTCGAAGCAATGAGGATTATAGCGATCGCTCTATCACCGGTCGCACCTAGCTTATGTAGGCAAATATATGCACAGCTTGGCTACTCCAAGGACCAGTTCGATAACATAAACTGGGTACAGACACTCCCCCTTTCTCTCTCGGTACATATGCATAAATTTATCGTCTTATTAACCGCACCGAATGTGTATAACCGCAGAGCGAAACAAAGTGGGGTGGACTAAAAGGTGGTCAAGTGATGGCACAACCTAAGCCAGTGTTTGCAAGAATTGAACAAATAAAGGAAAATGAAAATGGGGCTGAAGCAGCACCTCAAAAGGTTGTGAAAAAGAAAGAGAAAAAGCAAAAAGTTCAAGGGGTGATAGAAGCCTAGGGTTCTAATTTTTGAAAGTATGTTGATATGAATATTTGCTCGACATGGTATATATTTGGAGGGGTATTTTAGGACTATGCTGTTATGTATGTGTTAGACATGGGTGTTTCATACGGATACTCCAAGAAAAATAAAGAGTCTATGTGAAATAATGACCATTTAAAATTTGTCTGCAGTATCTGCAAATTTTTTTTCACTTTGATGATGATGATGACCACCATGGTTTATGGTTGAAAAAACCGAACCCGAAGTTTAATTGTTTAGACCTTTGGTTCTCGGTTTAATCGAGTGATATACCCGACTTCTAAATCTTTATCATTGAGTTTAAAAAGTGATTTTTAAGTTAAATCAATATTTTAAAATAAAAGAAATGGCAAACTCTCAATTTATATATTTAAATTAATTTTCACAAATAATTTATATTAATCATTTAAAAAATTGTTATATTTTATATATCACAATATTAATTAATTAATAAATTATTTTTAATATTTTTATTGTAATTTAAATTTTATATTTAATGTATCATAATATTAGTGCATTTAAATATAATTTAAATACATATTTTTTCATTTTACAACATTATATTTAAAATAAATATTCAATCTTCTTCAACTTTAATATTAAATCATTCTTAAATATTCAAGAGTCATTTAACTCGAAAAACTTCTTACTTTTAATCTCAAACTCAAACTCGAGTAAGATTTGAGTTTTACTCAAATTATTATTATTTTCAATGAATTATGAAAGGCAAAAATTGTGTTCCATTTAACTCAAATATCGTTCAAAAAACATTAAAAACAAAATCCAAAATAACTACATTGCTGCCATTATTATGCATTGAAGATAAACATATTGGAATTTGATTATAGAAAGGAAAAGAAGCAATAGTACTTTATATTTGTAACTTCTGTTGCTGTAAAATAACTTTCAATCAGTTCTTCTTTGGGACCCCGAGCCTCTGTCGGAAATCCTCCTCCATAAGCGGAAGCCCGTCACGCAACTTCACCTTTGGCTCCCATCCGAGCACCTCTTTTGCTTTGGTTATGTCCGGCTTCCTTTGTCGGGGATCATCGGGAGTGTTTTCCACCAACGATATCTTCACCTCAGGATTGATAAGCTGCAAAAAAACCACATTACCAAGAACTCAATTGATTGTTTTCCGGGATACATCGGTTATACGAAAAATGTACGGAAAACTAACCTCCTTCACGGATTCTGCAAGCTCGAGCATGGTGAATTCACCTGGATTCCCGATATTGATTGGTCCGGTGTTCTCTCCTTCCATAAGTCGGATTAAGCCGTCAACCTTGATTAATTAAAACAAAAAATATGAGTATCAAGTGACATTCATACGTAAAATAGTTCGATTTTGAACACGAATTTGAACAGCGTACCATGTCGGAAACATAACAGAAACTCCTTGTCTGTGTTCCAGGTAATTGAACAGTCAAAGGCTCATTGCTGCAAAATTTAACAGTAAGGTATAAGCACGGGGCATCATCTTAGATATCTCCATAACATCGTATTACTTACCGGAGTGCTTGAGCTATGAAATTGCTAACAACACGACCATCATCAATGTTCATGCGTGGTCCATAAGTGTTGAAGATCCGAGCAATTCGAATCTCTGTTATTATGAAAAATGAGTGTAAGAATCTTCATACGGGAAAATGAAAGATATGAAAAACGACCGGCGAGCAAATGCTGCATTGTTTACCTATGCCATGCTGCCTATGGTAATCGAACATCAAAGTTTCAGCCACTCGTTTTCCCTCATCGTAGCAGCTTCGAACTCCTGCAGCATATGTGTAACAAGATCGTTAGGATACTTGGACTCGGGTGAGAGGATTGAAAGAGAAAAAAACTCTTTCTCGATATCGAACAACATACCGATAGGGTTAACATTTCCCCAATAGCTCTCGGTCTGAGGATGTTCCAAGGGATCTCCATAAACCTCTGAAGTTGAGGTAAGTAAAATCCTGTTTTTCGGACAATCAAACCATGAGAATCTTATAAAAATCTATACAAAATCAATAAGTAACGGTCTCAAACCTTGCTCCGACACGCTTTGCCAGACCCAACATGTTCAATGTACCGATCACATTCGTCTTTATTGTCTGTTTATTGTCATTAAAGAACACAGTTCTCAGACATAAGAATCCTCACATGACCGATGTCTCATCTAGAAGACAGAACACAAACATACCTTAACAGGATTGTATTTGTAAAAGATTGGCGAAGCCGGGCAAGCAAGATGGTATATCTGATCAACCTCAATGAGCAACGGCTCGGTGACATCTGATTTGAACACAAACTAAATTTAGAACATGAACATATATACAAACACAAACATACAACATTCTCAGCCTATGTCCCAATGAACAATACCGTGACGAATAAGCTCGAATCTCGGATGTCCAATCCATTTCTTGAGATTGTCCTTTGTGCCGGTAAAGTAGTTGTCAACGACAATAACCTTAAACAACACAAAAAAATACATAAGAATTTTCAAAAATGTGATCACAAACTCAATAAACAATAAAAATTTTCAATTGAATTCACCTCATTCTTTTCATTCTCCATCAATTTATCCACTAAATGGGAGCCAATGAATCCAGCTCCACCAGTAACAAGAATTCTCATGTTGGACTGCACATAATAAAAAACATGTTATGTCGGATACGAATATATGCTCGATTTTTGTCATGTTTTTTCATTTATTTGGATAATCGTACCCTAAATATTAACATGAAATCTTAAATTTTGAATCAATTTTACCTGAAAAAACTTGGAAAATCTCAAAGGAGAAGGACTTGGAGGCTTCTTAGAAGTTGAGTTGTCAGTTCCATTTGCCGACATTCTTTTTCAGATCCTACAAGGAAAACAAAGGCAAACAACACTCAAAATTTTCCAATTGCTCAAACGAAGAGATTATGGACTAATATATACAAAAATATGACCTAAAAAAGAATTATTTAAATACTAAAAAAAAGCAAAATTAAAAAAAAAATTTATTGACCAAACTAGTACCAACTAGAGAGAGGAAGTAATAATGAAAACTTAACAAACAATCAAAAGCTTCACATTAACAACTCTATAACCCACACCAAACCTTAAATAAATATATATGTTTTTTTTTTGTCTCAGATCTAAATCTGCATCCAATGGCCTAAAATTACCATAAAAATTATACCTTTGGAAAGAGAAAGTGAAGATAAAATCTGGGCTTTGCTTAGTTTAATGAAATTTATGAAGAAGTTTGAGAATACTAGGTAAGGTAGTAGAATTTAGAACAAGCTTATATACAGTTGAAGTGATGTTTGAAGTGATTTGCAGTTAAAAGGAGATAAATCCGTGAAGTCAGGTGGTGATGACGTGGTTATGAGTTTAAATTTGGGGAAAATTTTTTAATTACAGTTGTCTTGCCTATTATGGAATGCCACGTGGGTTTTGTTCACCGATTAGCGTGTTCGGTGGGGTGACTCTTCTGGGACACTCTTGTTTGATGCCACTGTAGAATACACTTGTCTTTCGTATTTTTTTTTCATACGTGTTATTTTAATTTTTTATATAATTTAATATTTTTGTAAAAGACGAATAATTATATAATTTGAAAATTTGTGATAATATTATTTATGTTTATCCAAATGGTATGAGACGAAAATAAAAAGGTTAAAAACGGATATTAATTTTACTGCTAGATATATTTCTTCGGTGCATAAAATTTAAAATATTCCGTAAAATACAAAATAAAACCAAAATAAAAATTTGTATATATTATTACTTTGAAATTAAAAAAATAAAAGGTTTAACTCTACTTCAAATCCTATATTTTCAAACATTTGAAATTTGTCCCTCTATCTTTAATTTCAAAAATTAATCGCTTTTTCTATTTTGATTTAATAACTGAAATTCAATTAATTGCACTATAACAAAAATTCCTTTTAAATTATATAATGTGATATTTTTAAATAAAAGAATGATCATGTGATCAATTACACAGGTGAAAAATTGAATAAGCAAATAAAAGTATAAAATGTAAGGTTGTAAATAGAGGCGTTCCTAGATGGAGTGGTCACTTGCTTTGGACCAGGTTTGAGCTTATATTTTTTAACCTCGGCGTAATTCGACCCATTTGATTATTTAAAAATAATAAAAATATATAAAAAATTATGTTAAAATTTATATATTTTTATAATTAAATATTACATATTCGTTTAATTTAACCATTACAATTCAATTTATAAAATATAGAAATTCTATGATTATATACAAAAAAATAATATTGGTAAAAGAAATAAACAACTACGTTAATGGTGAATGGTGATATTTTACTGAGCGACATACGCGTCAGACTAGGATTGGTTGGAATCATATTTTAATGGTGATCCGCAAATTTTAGTGTGTCGGCTTATCCACCACGTCGGATACAGCTAACGTCCGGTTTAAAGGGAAATTGGAGAAGTACAGCTGAAGTGCGTGATTGTCTATAGTGCAGCATTATCCTTCCGCGACAGATCTAAAACATTCAACTTTGACCTGTTTTCCAAAGCCGTGACAGATTAAACTCTCCCTTGAACTGAAACTCCGAGTATATATTTCTTATATTTCCAAAATAATATTTATTATATATTGGTTACGTAAGATTTTTATTTGTATTATCGTCAGAGTCCGTCTTGTAGTAGTAACTTGATATTAAATTTTTTTTAAAAGTGTTTAATTGATACAGTATAGTTACACATTAAAGAAAAGTATTTATAAAAGTTTTATAGTTAATTATTTGTGTAATTCTTTTAATTTTCAGTTTATCATAAAATTTAAATATAATAATTTAGATGTCCTAGGAATTAACAAGGAGGAGATAAAGAGGAGAAGGTAGTATAGACTCGCTTTATATGTGACATGTGAAGAGTTGAAGTAATAAGTTGAGGGAGAATGAGAAGAGAGGGAGAACGGAGGAAAAGAGAAGGTTAGAGACTTAAGGTGTGTTTGGTTGGGTGAAAAAATGGAGGGATGGAAGGAAAGAGTAGAAAAGTGGAAAGAAAATAAGTCTTGATTGTGCTTGGTTAGAAAGAAAAGTGAGAAAAAAGAAAATAGAATGGATAACTATTTTTCATTCTAACATATAAAAATTATTTCTTCCAAATTGGAATAATGAGAGAAGAGAAAATCAAAGTGATATGTATGTTAGTTCAAAATTATGCATTTTTCAAATGTATTATTTTCTTTCTATTTTTCATCTCTCCTACCAAGTCTGCCTATAGAAGGAAAAGTTATATTTTCCATCATTCTAGGTTTTCAGCTCTTCAAATTTTCATCTTTTCAATTTTCTTTCTACTATACCAAGCAAAGCCTTAAAATATGTTTGGTTGGGTGGAAAAGTGGAGGGATGGGAGGATGGAGTGGAAAAATGAAAGGAAAATATTTGAGTGTGCTCGGTTCTGAAGAAAAGTGAGACGAAAGAAAATAGGACGGATACCCATTTTCCATCTTAATGCATAAAAATCAATCTGTCCAAATTGCAAAGATGAAAGGAGATAAAATGATAGAGATGTGAATGTTAGTTCAAAATTATGCATTTTTTAAATATTTTATTTTCTTTCCTTCTATTTTTTAACTCTACCAAGTAATTGACGGAAATAAATTCTATTTTCCCATCTCTCCTACCAAGCACACCTTTGGAAAGAAAATTTATGTTTTCCATTACTCTAGTTTTCTACCCCTTCAATTTTCCATCTCTACAATTTTCTTTCCACTCTACCAACCAAAACCTTAGAGTTTTCTGAAGAGGAAGAAGGTTACCTAAGGCATTTGGGAGAAGGAGTGGATCCTTAGTTCCTCATGTGTTGACGTATATGCAAGGGCGGAGCTAGAAAAATTGGATTGTGGGGTCAATTTTTAAAAGAATTAAAATATTTATAAAAGTCATATAAACTAATGCAATTTTTTTCTTCTTGTTCTTTCTTTACTTCACTAGTTGACTTTCTTTTAAAATATTTTTCCATTCTCGTAAAACATTTAGAACAAATATATCTAAGTCTTAAATATATAAGGTTTTTATGAAGCCAACATGCCCATTGCTAATTTTGTTTCACAAAATAAACATCACTTAATTGTTTTTGGTGTCATCGAATGTAGTATATCAATTCTAGAACACGAGATTCACAATAATCACACTAGCAACAATAATTTCTAAATAAAAGGTTAAATTTCTAATTAATCCTATTTTTTCGAGGCTTTCGATTAATTAATCCTAATATATTCAAGGATTTGTATTAATCAACCTCTAAAAATTATTACCCAAATTAGGAATCTCATACAAAATCATTTAATAAATAAAAATAAATATTGTATAAAAATCTTAATCTACCATAAGAAAAATCATAATCTTAATTTTCTTGAAATTAATCAATAAAGCATGAAAATAAAAAGAAGAGTTGTTGCTTTATTTTTATATAAAATATTTTAAAAAAAATTTGGTGAGTCCTTTTCAAATTTGTGTGGGATCAATTCTTTTTGTAAGGCTATTTTTGAATTTTTCTAAATTAATACATCAATTATATAAGGCTATTTTTGAATTTATTTTTATAAATTTTTCTAAATTTATAAGTGCCATGTCATCGATAATATGGATGGTAGGTTATTTGTGTGGTCAACTACGTGTCATGTCTATTACATGTTAGTTGTTGTCATGAATGATACTATATGATCCTGCTATGACATTCTCTTTACTAAAGTTGTACGAGGTTGTTATGCATTGGTGGTCCCTTAGTAGTTCTTGAAAGCTAAAAATGAGTGGCCTCTCAATTGGCTTAAGCGAAAATTTTCAAAGAATAATAGGTTGGTTAAGATGAAAATTTTCTAAAAGAAAAGTTTATGTAATTCTTAAAGATATTATTAAAATAAAAAAATCAAAACAATTTTATTATAATATTTGATAAAATTCCAATCCACAAAGAGACAAAGGAATAAAGCATCTCATGGTCCTAAACTATTCTAGATAAAGAAATGTATTAAACTATAACGTTAGAATATATACCTTCTCATTTAAATAACAATAACAAAACTATTAGCAACAACTAATTTAAGTATCACCGCATGAAAATTGTGTATGAATTGATTAATTGAATTAGTTAATTTAAGTTATTTATGATTAGAATTTAATGATTTTTCTCTTATCACTAGGATGAAATATATATTGAGTATCGGTCGATTTCTTCAAAATAAGTTTTTAAAGTATTCTTCGTTAGATAATTAATCGGATTCCCAATAATTGAAGGGCGTAATTAAGGTGGCTGGCAGGTGCCTCGATCCTCCCTAAAATAGAAAAATATTTCATTTAAGCCCTTTAGAATTTTTAAAATTTTAAATTATTAAAGGTAAAATTGCACTTTGGCCCCCCTAAAATGATAAAATTTTGATTTAATCCTTTAAAAATTATAAAGATATAGTTTATTAAAAGGGTGAAATTGTATTTTTGCTATTGTAAAAATTATAATTCAATTTCGGGCTCCCATAAAAAAAATTCCTAGTTTCTCCCCTAATTGAAGGTATTATCCCTTGGGGAGGGTTTTGTTTCTTGTGCTTTACCGAGAGCTAATGTACCGTGAGCGACTACCCCGAGAGCCTGGCTGACAGAGTTGGGAGTGCCTCAACTATATGTGGGCGTACGGTCACCTACCAAAAGGTAACATGAGTGTCTCATTTACACTCTTACCATTAAATCAGTTGATTAAGTAAATTATCATATTCTCACCTTGAATCTAAGTTATGACTAGTTAAAATAAATGTATATTGAAATCCTTAACATATTGTGGCTGTAGTTTAGTGGTAAGAATTCCACGTTGTGGCCGTGGAGACCTGGGCTCGAATCCCAGCAGCCACACAAGAAAATGGTTTTTACCTTCATTGTCGCAACGTCTATTTTTAGGCTCTGTTCCTTTGGGCCTACTTATTGTTGAAAAAAGAACCCAAAACGCATTTCGTTTTGTTTCCTAAACCGTTGCTACTAAGTACGAACTACACAAATTCTAAAAAACCGTCGACTTCAAAAAAAACGTATTCTTGTTTTCCCCCTTGAGATCTAGTGATTACTTGAAGCTTTGGCTACGACGAACATCAAGTGGCTGTAGTTTAGTGGTAAGAATTCCACGTTGTGGCCGTGGAGACCTGGGCTCGAATCCCAGCAGCCACAGTAAGAAAATATTTTTCCTTCATTTCCACAACTTCTGTTTTTAGGCTCCGTTCCTTTGGGCCTACTTGTTGTTTAAAAAAGAACCCAAAACGCAAGTCGTTTTGTTTCCTAAAACCGTTGCTACGAACTACACAAATTCTGAAAAACCATTGACTTCGAAAAACCTTTTTTTGTTTTCCGCTTTTCAGTTTTTCGTCATTTTTCCTCCTTGAGATCTACTCATTGCTTCGACGCTTTGGCCTCTCATCGATCCACAAAGGTACGTTGTTCCTCATTCAGTTCTTTCCCTTTATTGCCTCTGTTTTTCAGTTTTGATCACCGTTGCAAAATATCACGAGTTTAAAGTAGATCGCCGATCTCTTTTAGATCCACTGTATCTATGAGCAGATTATACGGGGTGTATATTGCATTTCATTTCTCTTTTTTTTTTTGTTTCTTTTTTTCAATTGAACATTTTAGCAGATCGCCGATTTCTTTTAGATTCACTCTGCCTATAAACAGATTAGATATGCGTGCGTGTAAATATATATTTGCATTTCTTCCTGTTTTTGTGTGTGTGTATTCATTTGAAACATTTTAGGTTTCTGCCTTTGATTAGTAGTTGGTGAGTCATCGCGATTCGCTAATATAAGTAAATTTAAGGTAACTTCTAGTAAAAGCGATCGCATAGCGGAGTGGATATCGCGTTAGACTCCGGATCTAAAGGTCGTGGGTTCGAATCCCACTGCGATCGCCATCGTGTTAAATCTTTTTCTTTTCCGATTTGAACTTAGTGGAAATTTATATATTTTAGGTTTTTTAGACAATTTTTTTGTTTTAAAAATAAAAAATTGGAACTATGAGGAAGAAATTTGATGAGAAACGCGTGTTAAAGGTCAACGAAAAGGCCATTTATGACTTTTTAAAATTTGGGGGCAGTTTGTTAGTGTGTTCATATGCCGACAAATTTTCAGGTTTTAATGCGTCTACGGTAGAATATGGATTTGAATTTTATGAAACTTTGGTTGAGAATCTTAGGTTTCATTTGATTTGTACTTTTGCTTTTAGCTATTTGTCCTTTGTTTTTGATTTTTTTACGTATCACTTTTATTGAATAAAAAAAATGAAAGGTAAAAGTACCAACCAAGCTACGATTGCAATATTATCAGTTAGCGAACTGCATTAATCAGATTATTTACTTCATCTTAATGTAAGTATTAATACCCGCAAAGATACGGATTCAAGTTCTGTCATCTCTTCCCCTGGAAAAAAATAACCGATTCTTTCTTCAACACTTTGTTTTTTTTTTTGTTCGAATATACTTTCTTTTGTACTTAAAACTTACATTTGTATGATGGTTATTCGATTGTCAAAATTCTGTACAATATTCCACAAACATGTCAATTCATGTCGGATATGTAAATTGGATCTCTAATTCATGTAACATGGCAATGAGTAGCCTTTGTTAATGTCAGGTTTGAAGAGTAGAAAGCTTAAATTTGTTTGAATTAGATTCTTTTATAGGGACATATGCAAATGCCCTCTCGTTTTACTGATAACTGCTTATAGCAATATGTTAAGTTGTGTAACTAGTTTTCGATGCTCGGGTTAGATAATATTTATAGATCTGGATGAAATGAGAATGAATGGTATCCCTCTTAGTTTACTGATAAGCTGCTAATAGTAATGTGTAAAACCGTGTGTAAATGGTTCTCAAAGCATGAGCCAGTTAATATGAATAGAATTGGATGAAATGAAGTAATTTTAGACCTGAATAAACGAATGACGTCCCTCTTAGTTTACTGATAAACTGCTAATAGTAATGTGTAAAACTGTGTAAATAGTTCTCAAAGCATGAACTAGTTAATATGAATAGAATTGGATGAAATGAAGTAACTTTAGACCCGAATAAATGAATGACATCCCTCTTAGTTTACTGATAATTTCTGATAGTATGTGTTAAGCAATGTGTAAATAGTTCTCGAGCCATGAGTTAATTAATATGAACAGAGTTGGATGAAATGAAGTAATTTTTAGTGTTGAAATGACTGGTACTTAGGCCCTTATTTTAGTCTGAAGTTGTATGGAACAATCTTCCGCATATGGTTTACTTAATGTAGCTGTTAAGACTGTTAAACTTGTCATACTCCCAGATGCTATTGAAGCTTTATTATGATTATAATCGACAAAGTTTATCAACTTTAGTCGGCTGATTGCTTCTGTAAAGATTCGAGCTGATGACCAACAATATTATGCATTTGTTGCGCTGTATGTAATGGGCTGAAATTGATGGGACCAAGTGTCTGGAAACTATTTCATAGTTATTGAAGCTTCATATTATGGATTTTATTTCCAATATTTGTTAAAACCATAGCACAATTAGTTTGTGATGAGCTATTGATTTTTGGGGATTTTACATGTTCATGCAGATGATTGATGATCAGCAGCTGGGGTTTCTTGCCAATTTTCTAGGGATTTTTATATTTGGACTGGTAATTGCTTACCATTACGTGATGGCCGATCCCAAATATGAGGGAAACTGAAACCATTAGACAGTTAAATTGTATACATGTTAGATAAGAACTTAAATTATGTTCGTAAACATGTTAGTTTTCTTTGCATAATTGAACCGCTTTGTTTTGGTCGATCTTCTTTTACATACTAAAGATTGATCTATGATCGATTTTCGTTAGATTTGAAGGATATTAACTTTGTCTTTCAATGCATTTAGTGATGCTTTTGTCAAGATGGCGATTATACATGCACGGATTCGCATGATATTTGCCTTGCAAGTATTCCTATCGGTGACATCTCTATCCAACATGTTAAGCCAAGTCCTAGTGGTAGCACGTTGCTATTTGATGTTCAACATCTTTTCACTATAGTTATAGAGTTTTGACCCTCCACATCCTTCAAATAACATGTCCGTATATTCGACTCACACCTCAAGTCACATGATAACATCATATCAGTTGTGTTTCCATTCATTTCCTTTTATAGGAAAAACAAAGGCTCCTTCCTTTATAGTCCTTAGAATACTTGTAGCTTGTGATGTTGAAATGCTGATTTTTAGTTCATGATTACCATTCACATGCACCCACATGACACGTTCCTTGCAAGCCTTGCTATTACACTGATGGATAGTAGAGATATGACTAATAAGTGCTGGTGCAATAATAAGACATTGCATTTTTAAAAAGAGAATTCAAATTTATATTCATGCACCATGGATAGAGAGAATATTTTAAATGTACACACTGGTATAAAAATATCCAGAGTCTGAGTTGAAAAGCGTAAGTGGTAGTAGCATCATTTCTGATGTATTACACTGCTTTTTCATTCGTTCCTCCCACTGGGAGAAAAAAGAGAAAAGGCATCCCTTTGCCTTGTCAATATCTTATTGTTCTTCAGATGTGAAATGTCTGATTAAATAGTACATGATGAAGCATGATTTTATTCTGTTTGTCCATTATGTTTTGGAGTGTTCTGGTGTTTCTAAAACTTGACATCACTTTGTTAAAGGAAAAAAAAACCTCTGGGTGCCCACAGAATTTGTATCAGCTTTTTCCTTCGTCAAACCCGTCAATCTACATTTATGATTTGCGTTGCATTAGCACAAGTTATCCTATTTTTGTGTGGTTAGGCCCCCCACTAACGTGGAGTGGGGCCCCCTTTACTTTTTTTCCTTTCATGATTATGGAACTACTGCAAGTATTCCTAGTGCTTTATTCTTTTAATTATCCATATACCATGGATTTTTTTTTTTTTTGTATTTTGTTGATTTAGGATAAGCATAAACAACTTCAGTGGAGAAATTAGCTATCACTGATTGATACTTATATAAGTGTGTGCTTAACTCAACTAAATAAAAAAAATAAAAGTAAAAACAATACGTTAAATTAAAAATAAATTTATCCTTTTCAGTTTAAATCTTCATCTATTTCTATTGAATTGATGTGGTTGACTGATGAATTTTGAGATTACATTTTGGGGGTTTAGTAAAATTTTTAAAAATTAGTGGTCTAATTAAATTTTTAATTTTTTGTGAGATTACTGAGAATTTTAAATATTTTAAGTGAGTTTAATTAAAAAATTTTAAAAAAACAAAAAGTATAATAAGAATTTTCAAAAATTTGAGAGGGTCTAATTAAATTTTTTAAAACTTCAAGGGAAAATGAAAATTTCTAAAATCATAATTTCCTAGAATTTAAGGGACCTAGGACCTTAAAATGGTCTAATCTTGATGGCCAATAGAATAAGTTACGATTACATATGACCTGTCATATATAATCCACATTGACGTACATGAATTAAATATTTTTAGATAACATTTTAATAAAAATTGATTTATTTTTAATTTAATGTATAATAATTAATTTATTTATTTTAAATAAAAAAACAAAACACATTTTAATTTTTATTATAAAATACCAAGTAGTCTTTAGGTATTGACAAGAAAAATCACATTGTGTACTATTATTAGTCTTGTTGGAGTAAATGGCGCACACCATGAAAATAAAAGGTGCCCTAAATAATATGGTGGAGTTGTCCTAGGTGTTGAGCTGTCATTGGATCGATGAAAGTCTAATCCGCAGATTATTTTTATAGTTAACATTTCAATTATAAATTCAATCCTAACATTGATTCATTACAATTCTTTTTCTTTTTCTTTTTTTATACTTCTAAATATAATTATTTAATTATGTTTATTATAATTATATTTATAACTTTCTTAAAATATATATAAATGAAATTTACTAAAGAGCGGTCTTAAACACACATTTAGAGTAATTACCATTTATTTTAGTAATATCTTTTGTTATATAAATCACGTTTAATAAGCTGAAAAATACAATAATAAATAAAATAAATCATACAAATTTCCACGTCATCACTGTAAAAATAAGCACAAATGACAAATCAATTATCAGTTCATCACATAAATTTAAAAAAAATTACAGTGTACGATACACAGTAAGAAAAACGAAAAACGCATTAAATTTTTTCTTCACACATCCAAAAATATTTCTCTCTCTCTCTCTCTCTCTCTCTCTCTCTTTAAACCTAAAGATGGAAACGAGAACCGTTGATAATGAAACAGACGACCCGAAAACCCGACAGCAGAGACGACAACCCGATGAACAAAAACCCGGCGAAACCTAAAGCCACGGAGATATCCGATTGCACGCAAAACGAGTTCGAGTCCGTACACGTGGGCGTACCTCTTAGCGTTTTCGCGAACGCCGTTCCCGCGGAGTCCGCCGACAACAATAAATACGCAAATACCTAATCCAATATTTAAAAAATAATTTAAGCAAACCAAAAAGTTAACTCAAATTTAGGATTTTAATTTCGATTTTTATTTTTATAGCAGGAACCTGATCGTGGCCGAAGTCGAACCAAACTTGGAGGATTTCAGGGAAGAGAGTGGAGCCAGTGGAGATCTCCCAAACGGAAACGCCCATTTCGAACAGTGAATATAGAGCAACGATTGCGTTCGCGGCGAAAACGAATCTGCGGTGAGATTTCGCGTTTTGAATTTTAAATTTCTTTAAAGCTTTACTTTTTTGAATTCGAATTGTGGAGGAAAAGAAAAAGGAAATTAAATGCTTTCTTATAAGCTTTTTAAGTTTTAATATTAAATTCGGTATAAAACAAGTAAAAGAAAAAGGTTAAGAAAAAACTAACCTGAAAGCGTCATAATCGAACCAATGAGGGGAACCGGAGCCGCGAGAGTTAGTGACCATGAAAACGGAGGAAGCGAGGGAGAAAGTGAAAGCGGTGACCCGGAAGACGAGAATCAGTGAGTTGAAGCGTTTGAGTTTACGGAGCGTGACGGTGTTGTGGAAGTGTGGAGTAGGGATTCGGTTATGAGGGGAAGGGCTCTCGCCGTTGCGGAAACCCTGCGGCGACCGCATGATGATGATGAGTGTAGTGATTTAGTAATGGGAGGAAGGAAAAGGACAAGGAAAGGGAAGAAGAGAGAGTCATGGGAGAAAGGGGGAAGGAATTGGGAGAAGAAGAAGGGAAGGGGAGTCACGAGGGAGGGAGGTGGGAGTCATGGGATAAGGGAGGAAATGAGAGGGAAAGTGTTAGAAGGAAAAGTAAAGAAAAAAAAGAGGGAAAAAAGTTTAAGAATAAAAAAGAAAAGAGGGTTTTTTTATTAAATTAAAAAAAAAGTTTTCACTTCTTAATATTTAATTTTGTTCTAAAAATTAATGTTATAAAAAAATACTAAATCATCTAAAAAGAATAATTATACTATTAATAAAATTTCCGAATGAAAAGAAATTAAAAATGAACTCGTTTAGCCCTTATAGAATCGCATCAATTTTCAGGATTAGTGGCTGGTTCTCTCAAGAATGTTTGAACAAACCTACGTTCTCCCTTTGGGTGTAATGTACATTACCATTGTACCTAATCACTTGTTAGTGAAGTATTTATTTCTTTAAATTTGTATGATTGAATCAAAATTATAGTTTCATGCATACATTTGAACCGCAATCAAAACTTCACGTATATAATTGCACCAAATTAAATTTCATATATGCAATTACACATCAAACCAAAGTTTATGTATAATTTTAAAATTTATCCCTATATTATTTAATTTTAATTATTAAAAACTTCACTTGATTGGTAAATTATGTATGCAATAGTCAAATTAAATTTAATGTATTTAATGATTAATCATGGTGATAATAGTTAATCTGAGTTGTGATTTCCAAAAAAAGAAAAACACTTGATTGATGTTTCTTAATAGTAAATAAAATTTATAAATATCCCATTAAATACTTTATTTTTAGTTTATTATTAACATTAAATATAAATGAATTTATTTAATTGAAATGAAAAAAAGTTAAAATTACATTTAGTTTTTTAAAATTTTATTACCTTTAAGTTATTTTAAAATAAATTTATAATTTGAAAATAAAATAAACTTTAGATGTTAATACACTCATTAATTTTAATAGAACTATATGTTTTAAAATAAATAAGCAACAATATAAGAGATAAATAGCTAAAGTTTAGGCTTAGGACCAAAGTTAAGGACTAAAGTGATAAAATAAATAAAAATTAGAGTCTAAATTTATCATTATGTCATAATTATTAGGTGTTAAATTAAATAAATGCAATCTCTTAAAACATGAAATAAATATATCACCTAAATACTAATACATATCCATTCAAAGCAGTAAATTTTTTAATTTTTCAAGTAAAATTTGAATTCGAGTTTTATGAACAAAGTTTTACTCTTAATTAAGAGTCCAATTTAGCTTATTTTTATGTAATTAAAATTTAATATAATAATTGAATAACAAAAACTCTCAAAAAATAAATAAATTACACTAAAGGTCATTAAACTATTAGTAAGTTTACGTTTTGATCACTCAACTTCAAAAAGTTATAAAATGGTTACAAACTACTCGAAAGTTTTCATTTAAGTCACCTGCTATTAAAATCGCTATTTGTCTTCTTTGCTTGCACCACTTGCATTGATGAAATGTCTCCTTCCCGTTCTCTTCTACGATTCAATTTTTTTTTCATCAACCAGCTTTGAATGTCATGAATTTGTGAACCAAAATTCAGACAGCTTTCTTCTCCAATATTTGGCATTGATCGTTAGATTGACTTACATCTAATGTATGTTCTTCTACTCATCAACATGTACTGATGCACCGTACCGACCGTTGAATCGTCGCTTGAACCTCACTAGTCAGATTTAAAAAAAAAAGAGTTTACAACCGAATGACTTAAATGAAAATTTTTAAATAGTTTAATGATTATTTGTAACTCTTAAAAGTTGAGTGACCAAAACGTAAATTTATTAATAGTTTAGTGACATCCATTGTAATTTAGGTGAAAACTTTTTGGAAGAAAAGCGACAAGAGAATTAGGGGACAATCACTGTTACGGCAGCTCAACAGGAATAGTGGATTTATGTAATAACGTTGAAGTAGATTTTATTTTAGTTTGACTGTCGTCTATAACATTTTTAGCTTGCTCTTTTTTTTCTTCACGCACGCCGTCCTGTGTGAAAAGCCAACTTGTTGCCAGTCATGTACTGCCCTTTTGGGTTCTGAGTTCCCATTCATTGGCTTCTGTGTCGCACGCGCTCTAATGGTGAAAAGGGAACAGTTGCTTCATCTTAATTTTGCCTCGTGTGCGTCTCTGATTGGTCAATAATTATTTTGACTTTCAAAAAGATGTGTTTGACATCTATAATTCATTTTCAAACGCGTATTTACATTAAATTTGTCGACGGAGTGGGTTTAGTTTGGATTTTGTTCCATTTGAATGGGTGAAGTTGTGCATCATGCAGGGTTTATTTTCATTCGAGTTTGAGACTCGAGTTTAAATTATTTCAAGTTATTTGTTTGGTAGTTTCGGAGTTAAGTAATTTTGGGTTTGAAAGATTGAGTCTGAGTCATTTTTTATTTTGATTGAATTTGAATTTTTTTATGATTAAATTGAATTGAGCTAAATTTAGATTCGAGTTAATGGCATCAAAATTTTGAATTTGTATTAAAATTAGTATGTTTAATGTAGGCCAAAAACATACTTATACCCAACATTCGTATTCGAGTTCAAATAATATAATATTATAAAATAAATTTTTAAGAAAAACATTCGAAACCAATTTGATCTACCCAAAACTAAACGAAGGAAAAGTTAACCTAAAATTAGAGAAAGCAACATGGATTTTCAACTAGGGGTGTAATTGAGTCAAGCTAATCTCGAATGCTGTCAAGTTTGAACTCAAGTTTAAGTTGAAATTCGGAGCTCAATATTCAGCTCAAACTCGAACGAACATCTATATGTAAGCTTGAACTTGTCTCGAGATATAATTGAATTAAGAAAAAAATCATAGTATCGTAAGCAAATTTATAATAATCAATATTCAAAAACACCATACACATGTTTAGAACGACATGAGTGTCGAACACTCATAGTTGTACCGATCTTTGCACACTCGTCCGTCAGGATAACTTTAAGTACATAAACTCCGAGTTTTCAAGCAAACACACAAAGGAAAATTAATTCAGAATATAATTTCTGCTCATTGTAGCATTGAAGAGCCCCTTCACTATAATTACACATTGTTATTTCATTAATTTCCGTGGAAGCCTCAACAAAATATAAAACTCGAACTTAAACTAGTTAATGGTTTTCGATTTGAAGGTCTCAAGTTCGAATCTTCTATTTTCTATCGTTGTCACTAAGATCGAAATCAATAATCTTGACTCGTATTTAAGGCATAACTACATATAAGTATGAGATTATACCATTTTAAAAAACTTTCAAATATATAAAAAAAAAACTTAAAAATTTAGAACATAATGTTATTAGAGTTGTCCATGGGCTGGGTTGGACCAAGTAAAAAAATTAGGCCCGACCCAAGAATGGGCCCAAATTTTTGTTCAAACCCGACTCAGATAAAAATGCTAAAACCTGATCCCGGGTTGACCCACCCGTATTAATTTTTTTATATTATTTTTATATAAAAATAAAATTAAAAAATATAACACATCAAAATACACTAAAAACATTAAAATAAATATTTCCCAATAAAAAACTTAAATAACACTAATATAAGTGCAACTTAGCAAGTAATTACCTCTACAATAGTAGCAAAAATTAATAATAAAACAAGAGTTATACAATATCTAAACAATAGCAAAACGATGAAAAAATAGTGGCAAATTAGTAAAAAAATAGCAGTAGTTTTTCTTCTTTGCAAATCCGACTTGGCCAAAAAAGGTTTACCTGAGGCCTGGCGGGTATTACTTTTTTATCCGAACCTATTTTTCGGACCTATGTTTTTATCTAAACCCGAAGGTCGGGCTGAGCCAAGTCTAACTGTTACCTACATATTCCTATATCTTACGCAATCCAAATAAATATGAGAATATGTTTCATTCACTTTGAAGTGAAAACAAAATGAAAAAGGAGATTTATTTACACTAATGTAAAATTAAAATAATTATGCATACTTTTATAAATTTTGTTATGATTAATATTTTAATAATCCGATCATTAAATTTATTAATATAATTATAATTGTAAAATATCAAATTCATCTAAGATTAAAATAATTAAAACATAATTCTAAAAAAACCAAAACATATATAAAAAAAAGTTTTAACACATCAACCTCCAAATAAGATTGAACCACAAATAATAAAATAAAACCCAAAACCCACATTCGATTATAACATAAAACAATTAAAACATATATAAATATATATATAATTCAACACATTAATTATTAAAAAACCTCAAAAAAGAAAAAGAAAAAGAAAAATAAATTTACATATTAGGAAGTATCTAGGGATCCAATAATTGTAGTCCTCCATTCTAAAACTATGCAATACTAAACATGAAAAGTTAAAAAGTTAAAACAAATTAACAATAAAATTCTCAAAATTTCATAATCATCTTAGTATCTAAATTCTTTATTACAAAAGAAGACACCTAAAAATAATTAAATACGACATAATTTAGAGACATTAAATCTATTTCAATCTTATCATATGGAGAAAATTTAGATTAAATATATCATATAAATTTGGTTATGGATTAGTCTAATCAATTAAGGGAAGAAATCAAAAGTATGATGCAACAAAATCTATAGTACAAATATTCTCTTGTCTCCTCCAATAGTTAAGGGTTAAAGAAAGCCTTAATTTTGTATATCAATATGTTGGTTGCCATTCAATGTGCAACTTTGCTAAGATTCTCTTCTACACAATGCAGATTTGTTTAGAGTGAAGGGTCTTCCTTTTTAACATCTCTTTTGCCCCTTCACATGGGAACTCAAGCCTTATAATGATTAAATTTGGAGTTGGAATTTTAATATGGCTAATTTTTTTATTAATTTTTTTTAAAAAATTGGGATAAAATTTATTTAGACTTAGCTTCTTCTTTTTTTTTTTTTTAAATTTAGTTTTAAGATTGAAAGCTTTATGACAATATATTAAAAACAATGGGCTTTATATTATTTTATCCATTAAAAAAAAGAAAGATATGAAGCTGACCTGCTGTGGGCCTTTGTTGAGGAAAAAAAGGCCACATAAAGAAAGAAAAAAGGGGCATTCCGAGAATTGAACTCGGGACCTCTCGCACCCTAAGCGAGAATCATACCACTAGACCAAATGCCCTATTGTTACTCGTTTTCACTTTCGTTTATTTTTGTTTATTTTCGTTAAAAAGTTTTAAGGATAAATATAATACCAAAGAATATTTCGGGTTACCCGAGTATTGTAAAGTAGATTGTATTACCAAGAATAAAAAAATGGATGTTTAAAATTTGAAGGTGATATTATTAAAAGGAGTATTACGAACTTTAAATATGGACTGTAAAATGGATATGAAATTTATTAAATAAATATAATATTTTGGGCTGATTTGGGTTTTAGAAATTTTAAGTTGTTCTGTTTAGGGGCAATTTTGGCTTCAAATTATTTCGGATTCAAGCTGTTTTGGATTTAAGCCAGTTTCGTTAAAAGTACCGTGGAGGCTTCTATACTAGGAGGTATATTGCATTTTGCTCTCTTTACTCAAAAAATGGGCAAATTAGCACTTATACATCAGATCAAAAGCGAATTGGTCCTATTTGTTAAAGATTTTATTTATTTCCATAGTTAAAAACTAGCGTGGTTGACAGAATAATCATGCCATGTGCACCTCATTTTGGCGCATTGAGACTAATTTTTAACAGTAGAAATGAATGAAATTTTTAACAAAAACACCAATTTACTCTTTTGATCTAATGCACATAAACTAATTTACTCATTTTTTGAGTAAATAAAGTAAAATACAATCTATTTCTTAATATAAAAACTTTTATAATATCTTTAATACCGGCCTTGAATTCATATTTATTTAAATTTAAATTAAAACGTATTTAAATTATTAATATTTTATATTTGGATTAAATCAAGTAAAACAAAAACTTTCACTCAATATGAGTAACTTACGAAGATCCAAGAAAAAGGTTAAAGAGACAAAGGCACAAGCCTAACAGGAAGGGCCAAAATATAAAAAAGAATGAAATAAAAGCCAATCTACTTTAAATTGGGGATCCCCCTATAGCTATAAATTAGATTTGCTAGCAATTTACCTACTGGAACTTACTAAATTCCAGACAGACACAAGAATAAAAAAATATTTTTGCATAGAAATAGGAGTAAAAATGTTATCATTACAAACTTTGTCTCATTAAGAAGGTCAATGAGACATAATTACATATCCAGGTTTTAAGTGTTCTTGTCCTTTTTTCCCATCCAACATTCAGACTGAAGTGGTTTTCCACTGTTTATCTCCACTTTTCGTTTTTATGGCTATCAATGATAATAGGAAAAGGCTTTTACTATTTAACACTGCTACTTCTCGAGATTGCTGCTGAACATTCTCTTCAATGGCGTTGAATTGATTTTAGGTTGAATGTTTAATATGATGTAAAAAGTTGGAGTACTTGTTCAGTGATATAAATTTGTGTTTGGGTTTATACGTGGTGTGGCGTTATTTCATATCGATTAAATCTTTAATTGATTGTGAATTTTGTATTATGATTTCGTTGAGAGAAGTCTATAAATTACCTTATGTTGACTCCTTTCAATTTGGTTAATATTGTCTCCAATGAAGAGGTCGAGAGCTTGAGGCATAAAGAGAGGATGATGGTGAGTTATAGTGATAACATGTAGTTTGCTATAGGGGCGTACATCGGGGAGGGGGTAGGGGTGGAGGCGGCGGCCTTGGCCCCCTCCAATTTTGGGTAAAATTGTCTTGTACCCCTTCAAAATTTTAAAAATTACACGTTAGTATAATAGTAAATTTGTACTTTATCTCCTCCAAAAACTTATGATTCATCTTTGACTCATTAAAGTAGTTTACATTTTGTCTCATGTTACAGTATCGGTATAGTATCTAATCTCACCGTCACCGTTATTTTTACACTAACCGTAGATAAACGCACTACCCATCCTGCAGACTCCCCTAAGCATGTAATCTAAAACTAAATAATTGGAGATGAAAGCATGCTAGAAATTTGGTCACGGATTGTATAATGTTGATCAAGCATGCAAACACATGTTTGATCTTATTTTTCACACAGTAAACAAGTTTTGGGTATTACAATTTTCACGTTGCAAAAAGAAACAAAAAAGCAATACTTTTTGGACATTTCTTTTATATGATTACAAAAATCAACAACTAACTTTCCCATGTACCAAAAAAACCCAGCTGTTCTGATCAAACTTTAGGCAAGAAAGACAGAGAAGGGAGTAATTCATGTTACTGGATTCATATACAATATATCTTATATTGATTTCATATATTTATGTACATAGATATGTCGGAACATAAGTCTTTATTTATTAAATTTGATTAGAACTCGAAAATCTATTCTTGTCAGTTCAAACTTAAATCTAACCTAATTTAGGTTACTTTTTTATTCTCGCTGAGTTCACATTTCAGTAGGATTTGTAAGATTTTTAGTACAATCGTATCATATTGTAGTGTTAACATTGATGAGAAATTTCCACCACATCATAACATGGATGAGCAGTACATTTACTTGCGGTTAGTGTAAAAACAGCGATGGCAGTGAGATTAGATACTATAGCGATACGATAGCGCACCGCACCACCTATCCAAACTCACCTTTAATCTCACTGCTACCATAACACTCCAGTAATTAATTAATTTGTTACCACTATTTTCATTCTCTTAATAACCTAACTCAAACCAAATAGATTCTATCTAAATCACCGAGAATCATAAACAACTAAAACTCAACCGATAATTGTTTTTGAAAAATTGAGGAGGGTGGATAAATAGCACACAATCATATGGTTCCCCTCCATCAACTCAAGTCAACGTGAAACAGCAAGAAAACCCACACATAATCCTAGTATGTGACAAAAAGCATTGGATTCCCAGACACATTTAACAATCCTGACCATGTTTTTCAAACCAAGTCATGATTAAGTATCCCAATTTGTTCTCCATAAATACCCCCAAGAACCAGCCCCCAAGTTGGAGCCAATTTTACAATATGAAGATCAAAGTTCAAGTCATGTTAGCCTATCTCCTCATTGTATTTCTACTTCTTCCATCCTCACAATCTCATTATTCCTCAATACCCATGCAAATTACAGGCAAGTTGTTCTTTTCTTTTTCCGCTTAAAATCTCTGTTTGGACAATCTTCTAATTAACATTGTAATCTACATTAATTTACAGTTAACCATGATATGAAGACAAGACCTCCCAAACCAAACAGGTTCTTGTTAGCTGCTTGGGTAAGCTTCTCTTTATCCCTACATCTATCTATCTATCCATATATACACACACCAACTCATTTGGGTCCAGTGCTAAGGTGCTTGATGCTCCTTATGTAATGACTTGGGGTTATAAGCCTTGCGGATTGGAAAACTGCATTGATTTAACTCCGAATTTAATCAAGCTCCAATATAATTATCGGATACTGGAAAATCTCTTAGACCAATAATATTTGCGTGTGTGGGGATATAAGGTGGTTTAGAGCTTTGTTTGATTATGATGAAACGGCTGACATGGGATTATTGTTTGAATTTTGTTGTGAAAAATGAAGGAACATGGAACAAATGTGAAGGGTAACATGAAAAAGGTTCCATCAGCTCCAAATCCAAAAGGAAACCTGCATCCACCATCCAAGCCATGAATATATATATATATATATATATATGAAGTGGATTCAACTGTGTTATTGTTTCTCTCTGCTAAAACCTAGTGCACGCATATACTATTAGTTAGGGAAATTTGTGTGAAATCTTGTTTTCTTCTTCAATTGATGCATCCAATATGGGGTTTTAAATATGCTTTATTAATTTTTTGTCAGAGAGCTTCCTCAGGTCTTTGTAGTTTTAATACGTGACAATGTTTGTTTGGATTGAGTTGTAAAGAGTTTAATGTTGTTTTAAGTTAATTTTCGAATTTGAATGTTGTGATTGGAAAAATAATATTAGAAAATTTTGTTTTTCATTTAAAGATTTATGTCGATTCAATTCTAAATTCAATCAAAATTGATATAATTATTAAACATAATTAAAATTTCAGACTCAATGTATATATAAAATGCAACATCTCATTAATAAAAATGAGTAAGAATAATCTTATTTAGCATTAAAGAGGTGTTATATTGTACTTAACTGCTAATATATAAAAAGTTGAATCTATATATCACATATAATTAAATTTTTATACTGTAATTTGTCACATAATATTTTATATTATATGACATAATAATCACAAAAAAGTTAAAGCGTGGAGTTGTCTTTTCAATTGTTATTTGAGTTTCAATAATTAAGAAATTATTGAAAATCGAAAATGAACAAAATAAATTGGTTATGCACATAGAACTAGGGGCGAGCAAAATTCGATTCGGTTCGAAAAATTCGATAAAATTTTCAAATTTTGAATTAAATAGTTCGAATTATTTGAGTTAATCAAGTTACTTGGATCAACTCGAATAAAAAAATTAAGTTTTTCGGTTTAACTTGAATATGAATTACACAATTCGAGTTATCCGAAAATCCGAATAAGAAAAGGTAAAAAACTATGCCATTTTAATAAATGTTTCATTTTCTAAAGTTAAAAGTCAAAACTAGAGGTGCTCATGGGCTGGGCGGACCGCCTGAAATATGGGAGGGTTCGGGTAAAAATATAGGCCTGAAATATGGGTTTGGGCAAAAAAATGAGTCCAGTTTAGAAAACGGGCTGGGCCTTGGGCACCACTTTTTTGGCCCGAACCCGGCTCGGCTAGGCCCAAATATAATAAATATATAATTTTTATTTTTTTAATTTTAAAATATTTTTAAAATACTTTTTTTATTTTTTATTTTTAAAATAAATTTTTGGTGTTTATTAAAAAAATAGGCTGGGCCGCGCTCGGGCTTAGGAATTTTTTCCCGGGCCGGGCATGGACAAAATTTTAGGCTCATATTTTGGGCGGGCCGGGCCTGAGCCTAGGACGCGGGCCAAATTTTTTTGGGCCCGGCCCAACCCATGAGCACCTCTAGTCAAAACCATTAAGTTAAAAGGCAAAACTACATTGTTTTGATAAATGTTTACTCATTAAGTTAAAAGGCAAAACCATTATATTGTTTATGTAGTTAAATAATTTTATACTTCGTTTACTAGTTAAATAATCAGTTCATGTAAACGCAACATTGAGTATAAATAATAGGATTCGTTAACTCGACTTGACTTGACTCGAAATTTTTTGACTCGATTCGAAAAAAATTCAAAGCGAGTTTGGTTGCTAAAATAGGATTCGTCAACTCGACTAACTCGAAATTTTTTGACTCGATTCTACTCGACTCGATCAAATACTCACCCCTAGCTAGAACCCAATCTTATTTTTACTAGACCTTGTAAGCGAATAATTTATTATGATGATAAATTTAGTTTTCAGGGTTTACTTTGTTAAATTATTCCTTATTCACTTTTTTGAGTTAAGTTTAACCATTAATATTTCAAAACGAGTCAAATAGCTTTCCTTTAATGGAAATAATTAATGATTAAAACATTAACTTTTTAATAATATTGGCATGACAACCCGCATGACAGTCTATATATTCTTCATGCTAACGTTACTTTTCTTATATGCCACATCAATAAATAATTTAAAATTTATAAAATATTCAAAAATAAAAAATTTCAAAATTCAAAAACGAATTATAAAAATTCAAAAACTAACATGAAGAACACGTAGATTGCCATGCAAGGTTGCAATGTTAAAAAAATTAACATTTTAGTTAATATTTCGTTAAAAATAAATTGACACTTTTTAAGGTTGTTGGTCAAATTCGACTCTTTTAAAAATGTTTGGGGTCAAAATTTAAATAAAAGGGATCAAATTGCCAAAAGATATAAACATTAAGGGACATTTGTTACTATGCCTTTAATTTATTATTCATTTAATTATTTTTAGAAAAAAAGGTGAATAAATATGAGTAATTTCAGCACATATAATTTCCATTTTCATTTTGGAATTAAGGTTTCTTTATTAAAAAAGTTACATGTAGAAATACTATTTTCTAAAGATTTTAGCCCATACAAATAATTGGTAAAAGACTTTTGGTATTTCTCAATTTTGATATTGAGTAAATTAGTTCCTCTAAAAAATTGGAGCAAGTTAATTCCTATCAATTTTGAAAATAAACAACTAAGGACAATTAATCACAACATTTTCGTCAATTTTACATAAATTTAACATGTAATATTTTTTGTAAATTTTGAAGCTAAATTTGTTGAACTTTTTAGAATCAAGATCAAATTAACAAAACATATAAATATCAATGGCTAAATTTGTTATTATACCAATCAGAATTATGCACAATTGGCAAAACATATTAACACCGTGATTAATGGTCCTAATTGCTCACTTTTAAAATTGATAGGGATTTAATTGCTCCAATTTTTTGAGAGAGACTAATTTGCTCAATTTTAAAATTAAGAGAAACTGAAGACGTAAACAACTTTATTAAATAATTGAACCCAAGGTTTTATGGCACAACACAAATACTCTTACCACGAGGCCAAGGAGTTATTAGCAAGTAAACAAAGAAAAAGAAAGAAAGAGCAATTTAAACATGGCATTGCTTTATTTATGTGGTAAACATGAGTAAGAGGGATCAAATGTTGATCAAAATCTTGACGCAATCTGGTTGCTTCAACAACTCAGAGACTTTGTTTCCGTCTTCCAGCTTAATCTCATGGCTCTTAAGTTCATCAAGCTGGATTTCCTGTGCAGAACAAAAACAAAAAAGTTTAAAACATTTAAGGAATCCATCCTTCACAACATCAACCATTAGCCAATAAACTGATATGATGGACACAACACAACTCACCCTGTTTTTACATTTTTCAAATATAATTGGGAGGTCGGTTTTGGGTTTGAGCCCTCCAAAAATTGACCCCTTCAATGTTCTTCCAAATAAAAGCTCTAAGATGTTTATGTTTACATTTGCCTCTTCTGCTGCTCCTATTTGTATGATTTTTCCTGTTCCCTAACCATCATATCATAATCCCCGATGTTAGTGTGTTTTTATTCATGGTTGAAAAATAATATAATGTATGATAGTGATGTACCAGTTTTGTGGATTGAATGGCTTGATTGATGAGGGGTGGAACCCCTGTGCATTCTAAGCTATAATCAACGCCCATTCCACCTGTTAAATCCTTCACTAATTCCGCAATAGGTTTATCAGATTGCTCGGGATTTATGAAATCCGTCATTCCAAATGCTTGCCCCTTTGCTTCTTTCATTGGGTTCTTGTCTATGCCAATTACTTTAATAGCACCTCGACTTTTGGCTCCCTTGATGGCCTGCACATCAAATCCATGCATAAGATTATACCTTCTATTAGGAGCAAGAATGCATTATATTATTTCTATTCAAAAAATTAAGTAAATTAGTACATTTACGTTATATCAAATGGTAAATCGATCTTTATGTTAAAAAGTTCATCCATTTTTATTGTTAAAACTGGTTCTTATATATCATCATGATGTGGACGTGACACGTTATGTGTCACTGTTTGGTTATTTCGTCAGTCATGCTAATTTTTATTAGTGTGAATGAAATTTTTAACAGAAAAAGCTAATTTGTTATTTGATTTAATGTACATGGACTGATTTACTAATTTTTCAATAAAAGAGACAAAATGTAATCTGACTCCTAGAATAGAGACTTGCATGATACTTTTACCTCGATGTATCAAATATTAACCCGAATTAACTAAAATAAAAAAGAAAAGGGTAGGAGGTACCCCCAAGCCAACAGGTCCAAGGCCAAAAACAGCAACAGATGAGGCATTTTGAAGCATGGGTTCCTTCCAAGCAGCCCCATATCCGGTTGAAAACCCACATGAAAGGAAGGTAGCATTGGGAAGTGGAGTTTTTGGGTCAATCTTGAGAAGGAAGTTGAGGTTGATAACCATGTATTGGCACCATGTTGAGCATGACAATGCATGGTAGGCAGTTTGACCTCCGATGGTCATCCTTGAACTGCCATCCAGCATTAACCCATTGTACCTGGTTGGGTATTTTAAGCATAAATTGGTCTTTTCAGACATACAATTCTCACACGTTCTACACTCTGCTACATACGTCGGAATCACAAGGTCCCCTTCTCTCAGTCCTGTCACTCCCTCTCCAATGCTCTCCACCACCCTGCAACAATTGTTTTTTTAATCAACATCATGGTATGCATCACATCACTTGGTGGACACTTTCATAAACCATTACAAAAACGAAAATAAATAGTAATAATAAAGGATAAACTGCATTTAGGGTCATTAATTTATTAGTAAGTTTATATTTTTGGTCTAATTTCAAAAAGTTACAAAATGATTATTAAATTATTCAAAAATTTTCATATGAGGCCATACAACGTTAATTTAGACAACTCAGTGACTTAAATGAAGACTTTAAATATTTTAGTGACCATTTTTAACTTTCTGAAGTTGAATCACTAAAACGTAAATTTAATAAGAGTTCTGTGATTTTTAAGTGCAATTTACCCAAAAATAAATATGTATAGTATGTATGTAGAAAAACTTACCCCACACCTTCATGACCGATTACTCGAGGAAAAACAGGCTGAAAGGATTGGGAATAAATATTAATTAATACCATGGGCATATCTACCAAGCTAAACAATAAGATTTAGAAGTACTAACAATTGGGAACCCATTGGCAAGCAATAAATCAGTGTGGCAAACACTGGCATATAGCATTTTAACTCGAACTTCATATAATTTTGGTGGTTCTACTTGTATCTCTTCAACCTTCAATGGCTCCCCTTTTCCCCAACTTACAATGCCTGCCACATCAATATATATATTTCAAACTAATTAATCAAAATTCCGACCAATTTTTGTGTGCTTTTGAAAACCCAACACACATGTACACACATGATGTAGGATAGATATTTGTTGATAAGGGTATCAACAAAGGAAAAGGCAGGGAAACGGATGTGGTGATGTAAAGGAAGGTCGATTCACCCTAACAAAGCGGAGAACTGGAGGAGGTATGCAAAATAAGAAGGTTGAGGCCAATAAGGTGGTTATGGATGCTTAAGGGTCGATATCTTCTTCAATGTGCTGAAGAGTATATATAGTGAAGGTTTCGTGTTTGGAGATGTTGCCATCATTGCGGAGTGCATGGGGGGATGTACGCGATGGGACTCATTCTGTCATTTTTTCTTGAGCAATAATATATAATCTTCATTTTTTTTTTGCTTTTATTAATTAAAACTAATATAACATTTTTTTCGAATAACATAATTCTATACAAAAACATAAATGAGGCATAAAGGATTGGTAAATCCGCAAAAAAATCGATTAATCTTGAAATCTCTGTTTAAGATTTAAGGTTTAAGGCTTAGAGTATATGCACAAATTTTTTTTTTCAAAATCAATGTTTTTGTTAGTGGTGGATCTTGCAACTAAGTTTTAGGTGGTTTAATTAAAATTTTAAAAATTAAAATTTTAAAAATTATGAAGGATTAACAATAATTTCTCAAAATTTTAAGGTTTAGATTATATTTATATACGGTTTTCTTTGTAAAAATATTATATAAGAATGATTTATCATAATTATAGTTATGATTAATTTAATGGTTTATGTATGTATATGGTCTATTCTTTGTTATCATTATTTTTGTTAAGTGTTTTAGTTTGTGAATAAATTATGAATAAACATTACAAATATATGTTATAAAACATTATAATTTATTATGATAAGACTTTTTCATTTTATTAATATTTTATTTTAAATAAATTAAGTTAATACATAATTTTAAATTTTAATAAGATAGTATTTTTGGATAATATATATTAATTTATTTTTCTCAACTTCTATTTATTATTAATTTTAAATGAAATATATGTTTCATTTTATAATTTTATAATTTTAAATTTTGAAAAAGATATTGATTTTCATTCATTCATTTTATTCTAAATTGTTTTAAATTTTAATTACTTATACGTCTTTTTGAAAAACTCATTTATATAATTTTAATTACCATTAAATAAATACTTTTTAATAGATAATTTCTAGTAATATAAATATATATTTAATGAAAATTTTAATAATTTACTTTTTACACTTTGCATATTTTTACAACACAGAGAAAAAGAAAACACTTTTCTATGACATATAATTTTAGCATTTTAATTTAGTTTTCTTTTAACTTTCAAGTATGTATTTTTAAGATAATATGAAACTTAATATAATTTTTAAAAGTTTAAATAAATAAAATATTAATTATTTTTAATTATATTAAATTAAAATTCTTTTAAAATATTTCAAAATCATACCTCTTTCTTATATTTTGATTAAATAATAATTTTATTTCTATTTTCTTTTTCTTATTATTAAGTTATATTTTAAATATTTTGTTATACTTAAATTAAGATTTAATAATATTCATAATGTCTTTTTATATTTAAAATATTTTAATTAACTAAAATTTGTGCATGCATGTAGCGACCTAAAAATTTTGCGTACGGGCGCTAATCGAATTGATTGTTGAAAATTTGGAAATGGAGTTTCGATTTTATTTAACAAAGGAGTCGCCACCGATCTTTTTTCCTAGGTGTGATCGGACACCTAATAAATTCCCCTTTTAAGAAAAAAAATTATTTTTAAATTTTTCTAAAAAAGGGGTAATTTTAGGTCTACGTAAAAATTCAGAGAAAATTAGAGTTCGGGAGTCGGTTACGCGCGAGGAAGGTATTAACACCCTCGCGACGCCCAAAATTGGTATCTCGTTAAACGCATGTTGTCTTAATTTTCAAAATACAAGTTCAATTTAATATTTAATCGTGATCCGATTGAAACATGATAATTTTTTTTAAAAACACGGGAATTTTGAACCACGAATTTTTTTCAAAAAAACGAAAGTTTTTTTTTGAAACACGAGAATTTTTAAAAACACGAAAATCTTTGAAACACGAAAATTTAAAAACACAAAAATTAAAAAAAAACACGACAATTTTTTAAAAATATAAAAAAATTTAAAACACAGAAAATTGTAAACACGAGAATTATTGAAAACACGAAAATTTTGAAAACACGAAAATTTAAAAACACAATTTTTTTTAAAAAAAACGCGAAAATTTTTGAAACACGAGAAATTTTTTTATAACACAAAATTTTTAAAACACGAACATTTGTAAAACCCGGGAATCGTTGAAAACACGGAAATTTTTGAAAAAAAACGAAAATTTTTGAAACACGAAAATTTTTAGAAAACCCAAAATTTTGGATCACCGGAATCTTTGAAAACATGAAAATTTTTTAAATACTGGAATTTTTGAAAACACGAGGATTTTCGAAAACACGATTTTTTTTTGAAAATACGAAAATTTTTGAAAACACAGAAGTTTTTAAAACACGGGAATTTTTGAAATACGAATTTAAAAAAAATACGGAAATTTCTTGTGAAACACGAAAACTCTTAAAAATGCAAAAATTCGAAAATATTGAAATACGAGTAATATTCGAAAATATTAAAATTTGCAACACGAATTTTTTTATTTTTTTTAAATTGTATCGTATTTAACACGAATCGATGATGTTCACCCCAACATGGCGATGAAATCGACGAATTAGTGTCAAACCGATTCGACTTAATATTTAATCAGAATTCCATTAAAACACGAGGATTTTTTAAATACGAGGATTTTTGAACATTTTTTTTATTTTAAAAGGACGTCCCGAATTTAACACGAGCTATCGGTATCCACCCAACATAGCGATGAAATCAATAGCTTGAGGCTAAATCGGTTCGTTGCCTGATGCATTAAAATAATTTTTATTTTAAGCATGCAAATAAAATGACATAATAATATTTATAAAATTATTCTAAAAAATGTAAATTTAAATTAAATGAAACACCATTTAAATATATGAGTTAAATTAAAATGGCTTAAAAAAAATTTACCAAAAGCCCAAAATTGTGGGCTTCAAGAATGGGCCCTCTTCTCTTTGCTTCTCCTTTTTTTTGTTGGGCTGCTACTTGCGGGCTGCCAGGAAATGGGCTGAATCTGTTGGACTATTGTGCTGGGCCTGCTGATCGACTGGAGCTGCACGGGTGGGCCACTGCTGGTGGGCTGCTGCTGGTCCACCAAAACTAGCCTGCTGTTTTTTTATTTTTTTAATTTTTTTCTTTCTTTTTCTCTTTTTCTTCTATTTTTTCTTTCTATTTTTTCTTCTTTTTTTCCCTTTTTCTTTTTTCTTCTTTTTTAGGCCGAACCTTAACCTTCTTGCGCCGGTGAAGCTTCCTCCATTCGACGGCGCGGTGGTCGGCGCGCCTCCCTTCTCATCCTCTCTCTTTTTCTTTCTTCTCTTCTTTCTTTTTGGTTGCTATTTTTTTGCTTGCTGTTTTTGTTTCTTTTTGTTTGTTTTTGCTTGTTGCTTTGCTTGCTTATGTAGGGGCGACGGTGGTGGTGCTGTCACGGTGACGGTGCGACGGCGGTGGTTGCGAGAGCGCGACGGTGGTGAGGGCCCTTTTGTTGCTCTTTTTTGCTTGATTTTTTTTGCTGCTGTTTTCTTAGTTTTCTTTCTTCCTTTTAATCTGCTCACTTTGTCTTCTTTCTCTTTGTTTGCAGGTGGCAGTGGAGCAATCATGGCCTAGGGAGGCTGCTGGAGTAGCTCGGCTGCCGATTGGGTGATTTGACAAGTCTAGAAGGACCAAATTGCATAAGATGCAAAGCTTCTAGGTCAAAAGTGTAATTTTAGCAAAAATATGGACCAAAATGTAATTTCTTGAAAGTTTAGGGGTTAAAATGAAATTTTGAGAAACTTTAAGGGTTGAAATGTAATTTTAGAAAATTTTGGGGTCAAAATGTAAATTTTAAAAAGGTTTAGGGTCAAAATGTAAATTTTAAAAAGTACAGAGGTCAAAATGCAATTTTTTTAATTTTTTTTTAACACGAAATTATTCGAACAAAATTCAGTGATTACAATGCATATTGAATAAATAAAATTAAGCCATGCATGGTATGAGTAACAAGCTAGTGTGTCATAAATGAATTAGCAATAGCATCTATCTTATCGAATAATTAATTATAAATAAATTCTAAAACTCTAAATCCTAATTTGAGACCTTTAAATTCAAGATCCTAAATTCAAGAGTTATTAAAATTTATTTATAATAGTTACAATCAATTTTTAATTACGTTTAAATAAAATTATTAGTATTTATTTATAAGTCCTCTATATATTTTAACTTAGTGATAATGTACCATATTATTATACATCGATAATACATAAAACTTATATATTGACGGCTCATCAAATATGATTCCATATAAGTATATAAATAAAAATATTTTGTTGTTAACTACTCTACAAGCTGGTTGGATTAGTAAATTAAATGTTATAATATTTTTAAATATGAATTTAGTAATATGATAAAAAAATTATATTTTAAATCGGTTTAAAAGTTTTTCAAACTTGTGTTTCTATAATAAAAATAGTTCCTAAAATAATTTATAACAATAAAAATTTAAAATGTAAAATCAATAAAAAATAAAATTTGATATAATAAAAAAGGCGTACTCTACTGTATTTCCGAATATCAATTAAAATAATTTTCCATTTTCTCTAGTGTCATTGTTATTTGAATATAATTCGATATTATCTCTTGAAGGACCATTGTTTTAATGTTCCATTATTTTTGAGATAATTCTAACTTATTAATGATAACAATCTCTACTATTTTTACTGACAATTTTTTAGATGCAACTTGATTGAATATGATTAACTACGGATGTTACTTCTAGAACCAAACAAAAATTTAATTGATATATGACTAATAATTTTATATATTATCCTAAGAATTCTATTCAAATTAAAACTCAATAGTTTTGTTTGATATAAAAATATGTAATGACCCGATTTTCAGTAGTGCTGAACTTTGCGGTTTTGAGACCTTGTTTTCGTAAATTAGGTTCGTAGATATTAAATAGGATATTTACAAAGTTATTATATTGATATATTAAAATTTGATTAAGTAAATTAGCTGAAAATGAGGTTAATTAAGGCCTTGGGACTAAATTGTAAAGATTTAATCGCTATATATTTTTAATTAGGAAAAGGCTTGGGGGCTTAGATACTAACTATCCAAAGGATGAAAATGGTAAATAAATCAAATTAAAATATATGATAGTGGAATTTGATGGTGGATGCCATTAGATTAAGCTAAGGGATGATTAAAGTTTAATTAATTAAGGTTAAGTTAATTAAACATGTTTAATTATAATTAAACCATACTATATAAACCAAAATTAAGTGGAGAGAAGTGATAATCTTCTCCACTTCATTTGTCTATCATTGTTAAACTTTAGAGAAAAGCTTGAAAACATTTATTCAATCGACCATTATTTACAAGTCTCTAGCCATTTTTCTTTAATTTTTATAGATTTTTTTTTACCATGGGAGCTTTTGATAAGTTGCCATTGTTGGCAAGTAAGTCTCTAGCCATTTTTCCTTTATTCTTCAATTGGTGAGATTTTGTTAAGTTTTCATTGTTGACAATTGGATGAATTATGTGTGAAATTGATAGAAATTAAGCTTAGATTATGAAAAGGACTAAATTGTAAAGCTTAATTATTACCTTTGTATATTAGGGACCAAATTGAATAAAATACAAATTTATTATGAAATTTTGGTATGAATAGAAAGTATAAGGTGTAACTCCCCACTTAATTTGTTTCAGTTTCTGTAAATGCATGATATAAGTGTGAATCTATTTTAGTGGTTAAGTGTTCTGAGTGTGTGTACGAGGTTTTGGGTTTAAGTCCCATATTTGCAAATTTTGTTATTTTTCTAATCTTAGCATTATCCTTGGTAGATTGGGTTATATTCTGTCTTTGGTAAACTCATATTAGAATGAGCCTATTGGTTTTAGTGGTAAAGAGTTAGGGTGTAAGTAATTCGCGGGATCATGCACTCTTTTCTTTCCTAGTTATAATGAAAAAAAGTACAACTGGGTGAATCCAGCCTATTCTTGAAATAAACAACTCGCACACACTCCCTTTCCAAAAAAGATCAATACACCAAGGACTACACTTAGATTTATTGGATTTGTTGCTAAAATATCAGTATTAACCGAAACTCCGTGGATGGCCAATGACCCAAGGAAACGAAAGAATCGGTTACATTTTTCATATGATCTCCTATTTTATTTTAGATAGACTAAAAAAAAAGAACCGGTCTTGTGTTCAAATCTCTACATGAGCGAGGTTGTTAATTTTTGCTTTGTTGACTGATAGAGTTTCGGTATAGCTAAAATTCTGAGGTGCTTGTGAGTTAGTGGGTTACTGGGAGAAAAATAGGGGATGTGTTATCAAATATGTTGTATTTTTATTTTTTAGAATTTTTCTCTCTCTTCCAGAAAAGAAATTCTGACGCTCTTTTCTTCTCCTTTTAAGTTTTCTGCCAATTTTATTTGTTCTCTTCCTTTCCGATTCTGTCACATTCTCTTTTGCGTAATTCTTCGTTTCTCGATATTTTAGTGTTCTTTGTGAGATTCTAGTAAGTGTGGTAAGTGTGGTTATTATTTTAGGTTAGTGAATCGTTGATTAATGGGGTTCGTTTTGTGTTTAGGAGAAGATTAAGGGGCTGGGGGTTTCCAATCGGTGCTTTAGTTGTGCGAAATCACCGTTGTTCATTCGAAGGTAAGGGTTTTTTTGAATTAAAGGATTGTTTATTTCGAGGTAGTTTAGTTTAGTTTGGTATCTATTTCTATTTAGCGTTTCACGGCTTTTTTCTTTTCCAAGATTAAATTAAAATTAATATAATCATTAACCTCAAAATTTTCGTGTTTTCCAATTTTGAAATATTAAATTATTTCAATTTAATATATAATTTTCACTTTTTGCTTTTATTAATTAAAACTAATATAACATTTTTTTTGAATAACATAATTCTATACAAAAACATAAAGGAGGCATAAAGGATTGGTAAATCCGCAAAAAAAAATCGATTAATCTTGAAATCTCTGTTTAAGATTTTAAGGCTTAGAGTATATGCACAATTTTCTTTTTCAAAATCAATGTTTTTGTTAGTGGTGGATCCTGAAACTAAGTTTTAGGTGGCTTAATTAAAATTTTAAAAATTAAAAGTTTAATGAAAATTTTTGAACTTTTGGGAGTTTAATAAGAATTTCCAAAATTTTTGAAGACCTAATTAAAAATTTTAAAAATTATGAAGGGATTAATAATAATTTCTCAAAATTTTAAGGTTTAGATTATATTTATATACGGTTTTCTTTGTAAAAATATTATATAAGAATGATTTATCATAATTATAGTTATGATTAATTTAATGGTTTATGTATGTATATGGTCTATTCTTTGTTATAATTATTTTTGTTAAGTGTTTTAGTTTGTGAATAAATTATGAATAAACATTACAAATATATGTTATAAAACATTATAATTTATTATGATAAGACTTTTTTCATTTTATTAATATTTTATTTTAAATAAATTAAGTTAATACATAATTTTAAATTTTAATAAGATAGTATTTTGGATAATATATATTAATTTATTTTTCTCAACTTCTATTTATTATTAATTTTAAATGAAATATATGTTTCATTTTATAATTTTATAATTTTAAATTTTGAAAAAGATATTGATTTTCATTCATTCATTTTATTCTAAATTGTTTTAAATTTTAATTACTTATACGTCTTTTTGAAAAACTCATTTATATAATTTTAATTACCATTAAATAAATACTTTTTAATAGATAATTTTAGTAATATAAATATATATTTAATGAAAATTTTAATAATTTACTTTTTACACTTTGCATATTTTTACAACACAGAGAAAAAAACACTTTTCTATGACATATAATTTTAGCATTTTAATATAGTTTCTTTTAACTTTCAAGTATATATTTTTCAGATAATATGAAACTTAATATAATTTTAAAAGTTTAAATAAATAAAATATTAATTATTTTTAATTATATTAAATTAAAATTCTTTTAAAATATTTCAAAATCATACCTCTTTCTTATATTTTGATTAAATAATAATTTTATTTCTATTTTCTTTTCTTATTATTAAGTTATATTTTAAATATTTTGTTATACTTAAATTAAGATTTAATAATATTCATAATGTCTTTTTATATTAAAATTTAATAATAAATTATAAGATAATATTTTTATTTTTATTTAAAATATTTTAATTAACTAAAATTTGTGCATACATATTGAATAAATAAAATTAAACCATGCATGGTAAGTCTCTAGCCATTTTGTTAAACTTTAGAGAAAAGCTTGAAAACATTTATTCAATCGACCATTATTTACAAGTCTCTAGCCATTTTTCTTTAATTTTTATAGATTTTTTTTTACCATGGGAGCTTTTGACAAGTTGCCATTGTTGGCAAGTAAGTCTCTAGCCATTTTTCATTTATTCTTCAATTGGTGAGATTTTGTTAAGTTTTCATTGTTGACAATTGGATGAATTATGTGTGAAATTGATAAAAATTAAGCTTAGATTATGAAAAGGACTAAATTGTAAAGCTTAATTATTACCTTTGTATATTAGGGGCCAAATTGAATGAAGTACAAATTTATTATGAAATTTTGGTATGAATAGAAAGTATAAGGTGTAACTCCCCGCTTAATTTGTTTCAGTTTCTGTAAATGCCTAATATAAGTGTGAACCTGTTTTAGTGGTTAAGTGTTCTGAGTGTGTGTACGAGGTCTTGGGTTTAAGTCTCATATTTGCAAATTTTGTTATTTTTCTAATCTTAGCATTATCCTTGGTAGATTGGGTTATATTCTGTCTTTGGTAAACTCATATTAGAATGAGCCTATTGGTTCGAGTAGTAAAGAGTTAGGGTGTTGGAGGTCTTGTGTTCAAATCCCTACATGAGCGAGGTTGTTAATTTTTGCTTTGTTGACTGATAGAGTTTCGATATAGCTAAAATTTCGAGGTTCTTGTGAGTTAGTGGGTTAGTGGAAGAAAAATAGGGGATGTGTTATCAAATATGTTGTATTTTTATTTTTTAGAATTTTTCTCTCTCTTCCAGAAAAGAAATTCTGACGTTCTTTTCTTCTCCTTTTAGGTTTTCTGCCAATTTTATTTGTTCTCTTCCTTTCCGATTCTGTCACATTCTCTTTTGCGCAATTCGTCGTGTCTCGATATTTCAGTGTTTTTTTTGAGTTTCTAGTAAGTGTGGTTATTATTTTAGGTTAGAGAATCGTTGATTAATGGGGTTCGTTTTGTGTTTAGGAGAAGATTAAGGGGCTGGGGGTTTCCAATCGGTGCTTTAGTTGTGTGAAATCACCGTTGTTCATTCGAAGGTAAGGGTTTTTTTGGATTAAAGGATTGTTTATTTCGAGGTAGTTTAGTTTGGTATCCATTTAAGCGACTAATTCTGTGATTTATTGGTCAATTTTAGGTGCGGTGTTCTCGAGAGTGTTTTCACATCAAAACCGAACCAGGTGTGTTCCCAAAATACAAAAAATTGAGCTTCGGTGAAAGCCAAAAAACCATACTGTTGATGCTACACGGACGTGTGGCTGGCTGTGTGGTTGGCCATGTGTAAGACATGACTGTGTGATTGACGAGGGCATGGCCGTGCACAAGACACTGCTATGTGGTGGTGTGAGAGTGGCCGTGTGGGCCATACGGGCTAGGCCAAGTTGAGTGTGTGGGCCCATATAATTTTAAAATTTTCCCTAGGGTCGCACGAGTCGTTGGAATCGATTGTGGGCCTACCGTAGGGTCAGTAAGGGTTAACCAAACCCTAGATTATGTGATTTGATATTTTGATAGTTTGCTCTGAGTAGTACACTGTTATACATGTCTGATTATTCTGCTATATATATATGATATCTGTATGCGAGCTTGTTAAGCATGATATTTCTGTATCTGTAATTATGTTTGGGTGGGAATTGTATATGTGGAGGAAGTATTCTATATGGCGACCTTAGCCTATATTCTGGCAGCTTGGCTGCATATTATCTGACATGTTTTTTAATGACACAATATGGTGTGTAAAGGTTGGTGGGTGTTTTAAACACCACATGGTCTGATGGGATGGTTAGAGTTGGTGTGTATAGGATGGGTGTAGGATTCTGTATATCTGATTCTGTTATCTGTATCTGTAAAGGACATAGATCCGAATCTGAATCTGATTGTCTATGTGATTTCTGTATGAATAGCATGTCTATTTCTATTTGGTTACACATTGAGTTTACGAAAACTCACTTTATCTGTCTATTCTGTTCAAGTAATCCACGGACGTAGACGGATCGGTGTGATGGAGCCTCATGGTGACCACGAGTTCGTAAACTGTTTAAGATTGTGGTTTTTATTTTAATTTAAGATTTATTTCTAGGAGTTTTGTAATAATTGGACTCTCCGAACTGTTTGTTTAAATTTTGGGATTTTCGTTTTAACATTTTATTTGCGACGGATATTTAAAAACTTAGTTTTTACTAAAATAAAAGTTTTCCAAAATACGAATGGGATTTCTAGAAATAACATTTTCTATGACTTCCGCTATAAATTACGTTTTGGAAAATTAATTAATTAAATAAGGCTTTCAATAATAGATATAAATGAATATAAGTTATAAAACTGGAACGATTTATCGTAACGACTCAATTGTCAAAACCCTTCTTTATGACATCTCCGGATTTGGCCATAACGTCTAGGTCGGGTCTAAAGTGTTACATAAGATCCCTAATGAATAAATGTGAAATCAAATTTTAATCCAAAGCTTTAAATTGAAAGTTATGTTTGTCCCCGATTTAAGAACTAAATTGAATAAATTGAAAAATATGCATGAACTATTATTTGGTTGTGAATTGATAGAATTATATGTTTTGTGACTTTATGTAGCTAACGTCGACATGAAACTGTCGAGAGGGAAGAGAAAAGTGAAAGTTATCGACAAGTGACTTCAGAATCTCGATTTGTAGTTTTATGATTTGGGATAGATTTAATTTCTTGCATATACATGTTAATTGTGTGATTGATCATTGAGGTAAGTATATGGTGATAGTATATATTGTCTTGATTGAGTTTGATGTGGGATATTGAAATAAAAGACAAATGAAAAATGACATGAAATACTTAAATTATGTTATGTGATATGGTAAATGGATAGAAAAATGTTGTATGCCATATAATACATGTGTGTTAACGATGGATTGAAATATGATTTTGAATTTGAATGTGAATATATATATGATTTGGATTGAATCTCCAATATATTCAAAACATCTAATAATATAAGGAGACTCATAATTAATATATATTCTCAACTTTCTTTGAGGAGTCAATCATCTTTGTATGTTTTGGTGGATCAATTGGAATGCATGCGCACATACAAAAGTTCAAAGATGGGAAATATGTAGTTCTTGACTAAAAATCAATTGTAACGGGGAGTATTTATAATTGATTGGCTTGATGTGTTCAACATGTAAATCAATATAATCTCATGTTGAAATAGGATGTTTAGTTCTCATAAATAATGGTTTAGACATTAATCAAAGATATTCAATAAATAATTTCTCTAAACCATTATGCACATAAATAACAAACTTTTACAAAAGTTTTTAAACTCAATCAATAAAAGACTGAGATATAAACTCATTAGTATTAGCAAGATGAATTTTCTTAATTGCATGATATGAAATTAATTATTTAAACAAGCAATCTTGCAAATGACAGGTTGCAAGTTGATATATGTCATTATTTTGTAGATGTATCTACCAAAATCATGTAATATCAAAACCATCCACATGGTGGATGAATGGACCCATATTCATTTAAGAAATGCAAGACATTAAATCTCAATTTTAGCCAGTGAGTTTCTAATAAGCAATTTTCATTGAGAACAAACAACAAATGAGAATTCTTTAAATTAGAGAATCTTTTGGTTCTTTAATGAATGTCCATATGAATTCTTAATTAATTTTCGCATTATATACGATCCAGGATGGTCTAACTGGTCACGCCAAGTAGTAAATGTATTTGTATCAATAAACTTTTGGTTTGCTTTAACATGCATTTCAATTTTACTAATAATGCCAATATAATTTTACTGTTATTCCTTTTACTTTGTATCCACATATAAGTTCTATTGTGACATTTACTACCGGAAATGTCTAGATCAATGTGAAGTTTATAATGTCACTGAGTTAACAAAATAACTATAATTTCCAAACAATTATATACAATATTGGCTTGAGGAATATGCCAAAATCTATAAATATCCCCAAAAAATATTTATTGCAGACATTCACTTCAAGGAATGTGCAAAAGTAGTTCAAATGATAATGTACGCATATATCATATTTCTTACCAATAAGATTATAAATATATCATTTGCTTCTAAGGAATGATAAATTAATATAAATCATTGAAAATTATGTACTAAGAATAAACATTTGGCAATATTTTGAATCATTCATCTTCTTCTTATCTATTTGCCAATAATGACAATAGGTAATTATTATGTATTACTATATTCACTTCAGGAATGGAACAAAACCAATGGAGTGAATAACTCGTTATTTTGTTTAGCCATAAGAAGATATGAGAATAATTCAAAATACTTTTAAAGCCCTTTTAATAAGAGTTTTGCATAATCAATTAACTACCAAGAATAACCGACTAGGTCATGTACGAAATAATCCTATATTAAATATATCAATAAAAGTCAAATCTCAAACATAAAAATATGACATAATAAAAACTAGTAATTTTTTCTCTCATGACCATCATCACAAACATGCATAAAATTGAATTCAAAATCCAACCACTCATGCTCATAGAACTTCATTTACAATTGCTCATGTCATTTCTCTAAATAATTAACACATTGAATAATATAAAACATATGAACTACTACATTTAACAATTCTTTGAACTAAATCAAATCTGAAAGACCATAAAATTCATTGGTTTATTAACACAAATTGCATACTATAACAACATAAATAAATAAGTTAATATTTATTTTCATCAACAAATGAGATGCTTAAAATAATATGTAACTCATTTAATCAAAACTTAAAAGAAGACAATATCAAATATTTAAACCATATATCAAGTTGATTTAATATTTAAAGATGTACTTTTTTTGCATCGAGTCTTGACGATTTTATAAAGAAGCAAGCAAATTAAACTCCAGTAGTAGACTTTGAATCCAATCAAAATATATTAATCACAAACTTTGAGAGTGAATATTATTTTCCAGGTGTACAACAGATACATAACCAATGACTTTTCATATATAAGTTTTCTCTCTTGCAAGTTCTCATCAGTAATATTTTTCCACATAATCTTAATTGAGAACTTATTTTGAATATTGTAGAGTTATACTCACAGTGCTAAAAAAATTTACAACTTCAGGTGCACCCAACCATAATGAGCTTTAGATAGAATTACCATATTCTATTGCTCATAAGTAGATATTTCACATTTAAATATTTTACTTTCAAGCCCTTAATGGGGATGATGACAAAAGAAAATCACAAAAATAGTAACAGTCAATTCAATTTAATAACAAGAGTAATTAATAACTCAATCCTCCTCTTTCATCATTTCAAAATAGATATTTATAGCAATAGTAATTCATATGAAATATAATCTTTTCTTCATTCACAATCTCAATATGGCATCCATTATAATGAATATATTTTAAAACTAATGCATTAACCATCATAAATTTTGTGCTTCTTAGATATTAATATATTAGCTCTTGTGGAGCTTTCAACTAATTTTGTACTATCAAATATTTGAATAATATTTGTTTGTTTCATACCAAATAAGATAAATATTTTCTATGTAATGATAGAATTCATTGCTACATTCTTTTATCCTTCCTCAAAGAATACTAACATAAATAAAATATTTGGGCATACGCCACATATGTGGCTAATAATTTTCATATCACATTGATAACATAGGTTATATTTACCTTTTGAAGAGTTATCTTGAGAACTCTCATTGTTCTCTTATTTATTTTTATGTTCCCACTTTTAGAGATCCATGATTATATATTTTATTTTCTTTATATTTGCATTCATTTCGGGGAATGCAATAAATTTGGTAGGACAAACTTCTAAACGCCTTCATTGATTCTTTATTTCATAATCATCATCGCAAAATATGTGTGGATTTCAAATCAAAATCTATTTATCATGATTAGTCTCCAATTATAATAAACACGATATAATAAATAAATCAAAGTAAAATATACCTGAGATTCGCTAACATCATTGTAATCACCCTGGCTACTATCACGAGCAGTATTACAAGCAGTAAAACAACTTTGTTTTCCTAATAACATTTATAATCTAATAGTAGAAATATATTTAATAAAAAATCAAAATTTTCGTATGATGCTTGAAAGTTATCTTATACACATTGTACCAAATTTCAATAACACATATATATTATAAAATCTTACTAATCAAATATTTATAAATTCAATTTAAAAGATATAATACAATAATTTCAAGCATATTTAATAACAATAATTTAATCATAAAAAATTTAATCATCTAAATATCATGCATACTATAATTTAATAAAAGAATCTTAGTTTAAAAGAAACTTTAAAGTAACAATACTTTTTCATAAAATAATTTTACCAAAAATCGATCAATAAAGGAAAAAATATACTACGTAAGGATTATATAAATTTATTTGCATAAAAGGGCATAGAGATTTATGTGTACCTAATGATTGCCCGTAGTGTGCAGGCCTCAATTGAAATAGCAACAACTTTAAGAGGCAATCAACAATAGTAAATTTTAGGATATTTTTGTGACTTATGGAGAAAAACAATTAAAAGAGAATTGTGTTGATAACGTGTTATAAAATAAAATATGGAGAATAAAGAACAAAGAGAATGGAAGAGCAAAAGAAAGGGCATATTTTATTGATCAATTCAAATATTTACAAAATTTCGCCAAAATCTCTATTTATAGGCATAAGAACTATAAATGAAGTAGAGATCTGCTTCTAATGACTATTAGAATTTAAAGTACATCAAAATTTATCTTGATCTTGATGGACATCCCGTTAATAAGATATTCATAACGAAATGTATATTATAAAATTTATTTAAACCTTAATTATTTATTTTAAATTAAATTATGATTAAATTTAGATGTGTAATATGATAGAAAAAGATATTCTCGTTCATTCAAAAGTTTTCGAACTCATGCTTTTATATATATATATTATAGATAATGATAAATGAAATTTAAATAATTTAAAATAATGATATATAAATTATAAATTATAAAATAATATAATTTTTATATATCTTTTAAATAGTAAATATAAATAAAGTATTTTAATAATTTTCACTTCTAAATGCAAAAGCCAAAAACTAAAAATACTTTAATTTGGGTTTGGGTGGAAAAATACTATTTGACTGCACATTTGATTGCAAAAGCCAAGAATTTTTCATTGCTTTTGTGGTGGAAAAACACTTTTAACCCCAAAGTGTTTTTCCATTGAAATGGAGAACGCACCCTAAAACTAACAATAAGGTATGTGTTTTTATTTAAATACAATTATACCAATAATGGCACTAAATTAAAATGTGTATACAATAAAATTATACATAAATTTATGAAAACATATTTATATTAAAATAATGGTTAGAAATATTATATTATATTTATACTAAAATAAAATAACATAAAATGAGAATTACAACTCTTATTAGAACTCCAATTGGTAAATTGAAAAATTAGGGTCCAATTGAAGTGTGGTCGAGTGAGAGCCAAAATTTGGCTTAAAAGTCAAATCCAACATCGAGTCGATCAATATCCATAGAGCCAATTTTTGCTCCAAAATTTTCATGGAATCAAATATGCACATGTAAATGTACATTTTAATTTATTTATAATTTTATTATATAAACATGCACCTAAAGTCGCATCATCTGAATCAATTTTATTTGAGCACTTATATGCCGGTCCATTTTTACATGCATACACAATTTCTTTTATATTATATTTCAACCTCATACATATTATAAAAAAAATTAATATATACAAAAGTATCTGACGATATTATCACTTTTTATTTTTTTCATGACTATTTTATGGTTGAAAAAAGAAATAAATTTCAACCACATACATATATACAAAAATATCTAAATTTAGTAATTTATATTTATTTGATACTTAAAACTTTTTGTTGGGACTTAAATGGTATCTAAATTTGAAAACTATAAATCTATTTGGTACTTTTTTTAGATACTTGACTAACAACGTTAAAATACGCTGACGTGGCATTGACAACTAATAGCATGATGACACGTAGTAGTCTCACATTTTGACACGTGACAAAGAACTCTTGTTGGATAGATTTCTTCAATGTATTCATATGTTATCCCTTTTAAGTTTCAAAGCCAGTTCAACCCTTGAGACTACAAGAGCTTGCCCACATCCTAAATACCTCCACTTCATCATCATCACCGATGGTTTTGAACTAAAAATTAACTAAAAATGGTTCGCCACTTCATTATGCCTTTTATGCCCCTCCCTCTTATAGCTGATGAAGTTCCAACATTGGTGTAACATTGCATGAATTACAGCTGTAAAAAATATCACTAGAATCTCAGCCCCTTGAATTGCACCCATGCAGTCTAAGTGGATGAAATTGAAAAACAAAACCATTAACTTTTTTTTTATTAGATTAGCTTGAGTCTATATATGTTCAAGTCTACAATCCCATGACTAGTGGCACAAAGATAACGATGGTGGCCTTTGCTCTAGAGATATTCATGACTTTGTCAGGTTAGGTCAGATCGTGCCTAAGCATGATGATAATATATTTTATGAGTCTAATATTTTGTTTAAATTCACCTCTATTTATAAATGATTAATTCAAATCTATTTTCGTCCCACCCATATTATTTAAAAAGAAAAATAAAATACATATTTATATTATTTTAGTTTAAAATTTAATACTCTAATATATTTTTTATTTATTGAAATTTTATATAAAATTATCTTAAAATTTTTAGTGATGCGCATAAGAATATTTTAAAAATAATTACTTGGTACACGTGTAATGTTTTTATTCTGTGATTAAGATTTTGACTCATGCCTTATTTTTTTATATAATTTTTAAACATAATTTAATGATATATAGAAAAATCACAATATAGAGTTAAAATAATTATCGAAAAATAAAAGATAAATATATATTATGTAAATATATAAAAAATGAATATAATATATTACCATTTTTCTATTCCGAAGACTTAATGTAAGGTTAAGATTAAAACCATATTTTTACGTATCTTCCTTTTTTTCTTTTCATGGTTTTACGTTTATTTCGTGTGTTTAAACTAGATATACTCGTGGACAGATCATTAGATGGTAGTTTTTTAAATATAAATACTTTTTAATGTATTATTAATGTGTTAGAAAATTTTTATTTTAACATTTTCAGTGCATTTAGTGTGTTTTATATATATATATAGATATTAAAATATTAATAAATAAAAACTAGTCTAAAAATTTAAATATGGACGGGACAAGTCAAGTCCGGGTTTACTTTTCTTAAATTAGGCGGGGTTTGGACAAAAAAATAAGCCTATTTTTTCAGGCCAGGCCCAAATTTAAAAAATTGGTCTAAATACCTTGAATGGGCTTGGCCTGGCCCATAAGCACCTTTAGTCGATAAGTATTGATCCATCATACTAATTATCTATTCGTTGGCTCGAGCTAACTAGTTAAACTTAAAAAAAATAATTTAATAGCCTAGTGACTTTAGTAAAAACTTTCGAATAGTTCAATGACCATTTTGTAACTTTTTGAAGTTAAGTGATCAAAACATAAACTTACGAATAGTTTCTTGACTTTGGGCGTAGTTTACCCATTATTAATTTATGTATTTGTAAACATTTTTTAAATTTTTAATAAGAGGCTGTGATGTGTCATCATGTGGTTAGCTATCATTGCCACATCAATACAAACTAACTGTTTTGTGCGAAGGTATCAAAGTGTGTGACGAAATACAAGTTCAAATGCCAACTAGGTAAAAAAAAAAGTTTAGGTACCAACTGCGTATTTTTAGACAAGTTTAGAGGGCAAACTACATATTAATCTTAAAAATACAATTATTAAAATTTAGAATATTACTTTTAAAACCGAAGATCCAAGTTATCCAATGTTATACACACATAAATATTTAAATTTGATCCTCGTGTTTTAAATACACTTCTCATTATACCTGAACAAAATTTAAACATCCAAGTTAAGGATTAAGTTAACAAAATAACTTGATTAACATGATATTGATATTTAAAGATCCAATTGAAACGTTTTAGAGACTTTTAAGACTAATATAAAATCTGAACCATAATTTGGAGACATATGATGAAATTAACCTATTTGATAAAATAAAAAGAAGTCATAAAAATAAAATAATTAATAAAAATAATAAAGGTAAATTACATAATTAGTCATTCAATTTTATAAATTTTCAATTTGGTAACTAAAAATAAAAAATTACATATATAACACCATTGTTAGATAGTTTTCATTTTAGTCACTTGCTAGGCTAACGTACAATATTACTATATATTCATTTTAATCACCCAACTTTAGTAAATTTTCATAATTTTATTTTTTTTGAAAAAGGAAAACTTGGGTTTTATAAGGAATTAAGTTTCTCTCAGTTACGGAGATGAAACTATAACTCAATTCCTTATAAAAATCCAGATAATTCTTTGTAAAACTCAAGTGTCTCTTTGTGAAAACACAAGTATTTTTCTTATAAAAACTCGAGTAATTCTATAAAAAACCCATGTTTTCCCTTTTATGGAAAAAAATTAAAATTAATTCTAAAAGAATGTTTTTGAGAAAAATGGTTTTTCTAGTCAAAATCCATGTTTTTTTCCCTTTTTTGCTAAAAAATTAAAATTAATTCTAAACAAAGAGAAAAAATGAAATTAAAAAGATAAAATGATAATTCCTTGTAAAAACTCTAATTTTTCTTATAAAAATTCAATAATTCCCCGTCAAAACTCATGTTTTCTTTTATTGAAAAATTAAAATTACTCATTAAAAAGATAAAATGAATAATTAAAATGAAAATATGCTAAAGTTGAATGATTAAAATAAGTGTACAATAACAATTTCGTTAATCAAATAGTCGTGGAGCAATCAAAACAAGAAATTATCTAATGATGAGTGACTAGAAAAACTATCTACTGGCAGTACCATATTTTAAAATGTTTTATTTTTAGTGATCAAAATGAAAACTTACGAAAATTAGATGAGTAATTATGCAATTTACATAAAAAAAATAGAAAAGGAAAATTCGAGAACTAACCTGAAGCGAGAGATATCAGGTTCGAAACGGTAGAGTGAAATCTAACGGCTATAAATTCGGTGATTCGAACTTTCTAGAACTCTTAGACCAAATCAGACAATCATGTTTATAAATTCTGTCTTCTCTTTCTAACTCTCCCCCTCCATTCAAAAAATCGAAAAAAATTCGTTAATTCCTGGACCGTCTGATTTCTTTGATTGTTCAAAGTAATCAATATCAATGGCTGCAAAAGGAGAAGGACCCGCTATCGGAATTGATCTAGGCACGACCTACTCCTGTGTCGGAGTATGGCAACATGACCGAGTCGAAATCATCGCCAATGACCAAGGCAACAGAACGACGCCGTCTTACGTCGCTTTCACCGATTCCGAGCGTTTAATCGGCGACGCTGCTAAAAATCAAGTCGCCATGAACCCTATCAACACCGTCTTTGGTAATTGCCTAGTTTCTGATTCTAAAATCAATTAATTTTAATTGGTCAAATTTAATAAAAGATCCTAATACTTTACATTTTTTACAAATTTGATTAATCTGTTATAATTAAATATTGATTAGCATAGGTTTTCAGTTTCAAATCTTATGATTAAATTTTTAAATTTTATTATGATTATTATTTAAAAAGATAAAAATATCCTTGTAAAAATATAATTTAATTTGTTTATAAAAAGTATTTTAATGATTTTATAATTGAATTGGTTTTAAGAAAAAAGATTAGATTAACTTATTAGACAAAATTGCTTTTTGGACTGATTTATGGAAGGATTGAAGAGTAAATTTGTTAAAATCGTATGGAGAAGGGACCTTTTTTGGAATTTGACCATTTTATACAATGATATAAATTTGTTGACTCAAACGTCTGACAATTGTTACTGATGATTAAACAGATGCTAAGAGGCTAATTGGGCGAAGATTCACTGATTCATCGGTTCAAAGCGATATAAAGCTTTGGCCGTACAAGGTGATTGCCGGCTCCGGCGATAAACCGATGATCATCGTTAGTTACAAAGGCGAAGACAAGCAATTCTCCGCCGAGGAAATCTCTTCCATGGTGTTAACCAAAATGCGTGAAATCGCCGAAGCTTACCTCGGTTCCACAATCAAGAACGCTGTCGTCACCGTCCCTGCTTATTTCAACGATTCCCAAAGGCAAGCCACCAAGGATGCCGGTGTAATCGCCGGTCTCAATGTCATGCGTATCATCAACGAACCAACCGCCGCCGCAATTGCTTACGGTCTCGACAAGAAAGCAAGCAGCGTCGGCGAAAAAAACGTACTGATCTTCGATTTAGGTGGCGGCACCTTCGATGTCTCGTTGCTTACGATCGAAGAAGGGATTTTCGAAGTTAAAGCCACCGCCGGCGATACTCATTTAGGCGGCGAGGATTTTGATAATCGAATGGTGAATCATTTCGTTCAAGAATTTAAAAGGAAGAACAAGAAGGACATTAGTGGAAACCCTAGAGCTTTGAGAAGATTGAGAACTGCTTGTGAAAGAGCTAAAAGGACACTTTCGTCTACAGCTCAAACCACCATTGAAATCGATTCCTTGTTCGAAGGAATCGATTTTTATTCGACGATAACTCGAGCTCGATTCGAAGAACTCAACATGGATTTATTCAGAAAATGTATGGAACCTGTTGAGAAATGTTTGAGAGATGCTAAAATGGATAAAAGTACTGTCCATGATGTTGTTCTTGTTGGTGGTTCAACTAGGATCCCTAAAGTACAATCCTTGTTACAAGATTTCTTCAATGGGAAAGAGCTTTGTAAAAGTATTAACCCCGATGAGGCCGTCGCATATGGCGCAGCGGTTCAAGCCGCGATTTTAAGCGGCGAAGGGAACGAGAAGGTTCAAGACTTATTACTCCTCGATGTCACACCGTTGTCGCTCGGTTTGGAAACCGCGGGCGGGGTTATGACCGTTTTGATCCCACGAAACACGACGATCCCGACAAAGAAAGAACAAGTTTTTTCGACGTATTCGGATAATCAACCGGGCGTGTTGATTCAAGTTTACGAAGGTGAGCGAGCAAGGACTCGAGATAACAACTTGTTAGGCAAATTCGAACTATCGGGTATTCCGCCAGCACCGAGGGGAGTCCCGCAAATCACCGTGTGTTTCGATATCGACGCGAATGGCATCTTAAACGTATCGGCCGAAGACAAAACGACCGGACAAAAGAACAAGATCACGATCACGAACGATAAAGGTCGATTATCGAAGGACGAGATCGAAAAAATGGTGCAAGAGGCCGAAAAATATAAATCCGAAGACGAAGAACATAAGAAGAAAGTTGAGGCGAAAAATGCATTAGAGAATTATGCTTATAACATGAGGAACACCATTAAAGATGAAAAGATTGGTTCAAAGCTTTCACCTGATGATAAAAAGAAAATTGAGGACGCCATTGATGCTGCTATTAATTGGCTTGATGCTAATCAATCGGCTGAAGCTGATGAATTTGAAGATAAAATGAAAGAGCTTGAGAGTCTTTGTAATCCCGTTATTGCTAAGATGTACCAAGGCGGAGCTGGACCGGATATGGGTCGTGCTGGTGGCATGGCTGATGATGTTCCGCCGTCTCGTGGCGGCGGTGGTGCTGGTCCCAAAATTGAAGAAGTTGATTAAGCTTTTTGGTTAATTTAGTTTTTTCTTTTTCAGAAATTTTCTTATTTTGGATTTTATGCTTTTCTTAATTTTCTTTTTGATGAATGCAATTTCCAATTTTTGTGTCTTGCTTGGAAAAATTGCAGTATTAAGTTGTTAGTTATATTAAATTTCTTAAGAATAAAATGGTATGCTTTATTTTATTTTATTTTCAAATTTTACCAAATCGTGATGCTTTAGCATTACTTTTTAAAAGTAGTGTCTATCGATTTCACCATAATGGGTTGCTCAAAAATAATAACCTATTTTTAATCAATTGTCGAGATTAAAGATGATGAGATAATATCTGATTTTTAATCAATTTTTACCATATAAATTATTTTTAAATTTAAAATTTAATCTTGTTATTTATAATTTAGTATAGTTTGAAATTTTCTCTTAGAAACTCAATAAAAGAATTCATGAATTAAAAATAAAATAATATAAAGTTCATATGTTATCGAAAAAATAATATTAAAATTAAAAATAATGGTGTTTATTAATTAGTCGATTAGAAGTGCTCATGGATCGGGTTTGAACTAATCTTAAATATGATATTAATATTCTTTTTATTAGCTCAAATTCTGCCTAGCTCGAAGGACTTAAAATTTTACCTAAGCCCACAAATATTTGTAAATGATCAACCTAAGTCAATTTTAGGCCCATCCATATTATTTTTGAAAATTTTAAAAGTATTTATATTATTTTTAATAATTTTTATTTATTAAAATGTTATTTATAAACATCTTATCATTTTTTTTATATTTACATTATAGTATTATATATTACTATAGATTTAGTTTTTTGTGTTAAAAATTATATAATACATAAAATTAGAAAAGGAGCTGGTTGGGATTGGACTCGAACCTAAATTGTTCAAGCCTTTGCTTGACCAATATTTTAAACAGACTTAATTTTTTCTGTTCAAGCTCATTTTTCGAGTCTAATATTATTTTTCAAGCCTTCCTAAATTTTGGGCAAGCCTTTAAGCTTGGATAGGTATCTTGCCCATTAACATGTCTACAACTAATGAAACTATAAAAGTGACTAAATCTATGTCAAATTAAAATCTATAGACTTAATCATAAATTTGAGCATAGTAGAGGGACCAAAATCAAATTTGACATTTTTCTCCTAAATTTTAAGTCTCTAAATTATTGGGCTTGGGGTTTAGCATGTGGCCGCATAGGCCTCAAATAAGTTTTCATATAAAGTCATAATTGATTAATAATGTACCTTTCACTAATCTTTATAATATACTTCGTAGTACAATGTTAATCTTTGCAATCATCGACCAAAGCAATGCCTACCTCAAATAAATTCTTTCTATTCAAATCTCTACGACATTTTTCCACTTCTTCCATGGGAGACGACGATGCTTTCAATCTCCAAAACACCAGATTATCCGTCATTCTAGTCGGTTTTGGATCGGCGGCTTTAGTCATAACAATCTACCATTGCATCGCCATGGGATGGTGCCACCACTTCCGTAATAATCGAGGCCAAACATCGCAACCACAACGCGATCATCATCATCTTCACCACCAACAACAGCAACGTGTGTACGGACATGAAATGTTGGAGATTATGAGCTTTGAGAATTCGACAGCCGAACTCATCCCTGCCCATAAGTACCAAAAGGGCATGGGTTTGGTCGACGAAGATGGGATGTGCTCGGTGTGTTTGTCACAATTCGAAGAAGGCGAAGAGTTGAGGACGTTACCGGAATGTTTGCATTCTTACCATGCACCATGTATAGATATGTGGCTTTATTCGCATTCGAGTTGTCCTATGTGCCGTACCGATGCCACGCCGTTGCCGCAAATATCTCACCTTCGGTCGGATTCGGGTTTTGTGCGTTTGGATATAGACAGGTATGTTGCTTAATATTGTACAATATTCCCGGATATTGTGATCACTTAAAAAAGGTTGATTGTGTTTATCTAACCATTGCAACACTCAATGTGCAACTAATGCATGATATTCATTATGGTACAGTTTTACCCAAATTATGATTTTGATTTTTTTTTTTATGTTGAAGTTTAGAATTTTGTTCTCGTAATATAATTTGATCATTTTATTTTTGTAATGTTATTAGGTAGTTTAAAATTACCGGGATGGTATCAAGAGCAGATAAAGGCTTTAAAACCCCAAAAATGGTAAAGTTGTAATTTGATCGTTCTAGAAATTGCTTAGTTTTCTTTTTATCGACAAATATAAAGTTGTAAGCTAATACAACAAAAAGTTACATTTTGGACCTCTAAAATTTTAAATTTTAAATCTAACGTCCCCAATATAAATTTTGTGACTTCACTCTTGTATTCTCGTTAAAATATTGAAGTGATTTTTTAAAATAACATTCCTTCTAACTTATTATGCTAACAGATTTTTTTTATTAGATGGGTGTTTTAATAAAAAAATGCACGTTAGCATTTTTAACTAGCATAGTTAATAAAATTTCATGTTAATATTCTTAATCAAAATAGTTAATATTATTAATTATTTAGACTAACTAATGATATTTAAAAGTAGAATATTAGCTAAATTATATTATCTTTTATGCAAAAAATTATGCGAAATTATAGGATTAAATCCCTAATTTGATGGTAGAGAATTTTACCAAGGAATTGTGTAAAGGGATGAGTCTTTACAAAATTAAACATCAAATTAAGCATAAGATGGGAAGAAAATATGGGAAGAGGAGTAAATTGACAAAATGGAGGTAAAAGATTTCTAAGAAAAAAGAAGATGATTATTTGATATATAGTTAGGAAATCTTATTATCGGTTGAAATTAGTGTTAAAAATCAATCAATTTTCACGAATTCTTGATTGATCATTTAAAAGATTGATTGATGTTTTGTGATAGTTGAATTTAGCAATATAGTTGTATTTATTGTGTATGTAATTTTTATACTACTTCAATAAATCATCAAAATTATTGATTTTTAAAAAGTTTCTCGTGAAAATAGATATTTGATTTCATAAATTAAATATTCTAGACTTGACACTAAACAATCTCTCTACTTTGACTTACAAGATACAAAGTTTTGAAAGCCATATAAAAAAACTATAAAGAAAAATTTAACCAAAATGTCAAGCAACAACCCGATTAAAAGTCACTAAAGAAAGATTCAAAGCTTGGGGTTTAGAATTAAAGACTTGTGTCACCACATCACGCTAACAAACACTCTCACCATTTCACTCTGGGACTATCGCGAAATTGTATTTCTCCTACCACCACTCGAGAGAGTACATGTGAGGTGTCTTTAAAATTTAGAGGGGATGTTACTTATTCTAACAAACACTCTCACCATTTCACTCTGGGACTATCGCGAAATTGTATTTCTCCTACCACCACTCGAGAGAGTACATGTGAGGTGTCTTTAAAATTTAGAGGGGATGTTACTTATTCTAAAAAAGAGTGAAAAGAAGGACAAATAACTGTGAAGAATAAATTGAGGGAAGATCAAAGAAAGCCTTGGAACAAGTCAATGAACCTCTCAATGAGACGAAGATGGAAACGTCATCTCAATGGTAAACTTAGTACTCGTATCACTAGATTCACCCTTGGAGCCATCGCACCACTAAATAATCATTTGCAATATATATATATATATATAATACTTAGGGAGAAGGGAAACAAATGAAGAGGAAGCGAGGGGGCGGTGGTTAGCCATCAACCACCCAATGACCAACCACCCTCAAGGCCGATTTGGAAAAGCTAGAGAGTTTAGGTTGGGAGAGGGTTTTTTGATATCCCTAATTTAAAAGATCAGAATATTGCTTTTTCAATATATATCTAACAATTGATTTTTACATTAAATAAATAATTAAATATTTTAATTTATTTTTTTTAACATTAATTTCATTATAGGTTATTATCATATCTGTTCTTTTAAATATAATATCTAGAACTACCCATAGCTTCTCCCGAACCCTTAATTAGGAGGATAATGCTCTTCAACGTACTTGAATCCACGTCTTTCTGTACTGGCAACAATGTCGATGCTAACCAAATTAAGACTCAATCAACCCATTTTAAATTTACTTAAAACTTAGCAGAATTGATATAAGTGAATTGAACATGAAATATGATGATTAAATTAAAAATATATATATAAATCATATAAAATATTATAGGCTTTTTTACCCAAATAATATAAAAAATGATTAATTACGAAAAAGGGACGAAAATAGATTAATTACGAAAATATGCATTTGCTACAATGTTCTGACGATGCCGCCTGACATATCTCCGACACTAGACTGAAATGTGTTGACCTAAAATATTCAGGGACATGATCTGTAAATTTCCTGCTTTGATTGCCAACTGAAAAAAATGCTTTAAGGGTGTCGCGTAGTGTGGCGGCACCAAACTTTAAATAGGGCAAATTGCTTCATAAACTCCTATTATTTATTATTTTCTTTTATTTCCTTTTAACACAAAAAATAGAGAGGCTTCTTACCAATTAGTCCAAAAAGTTTTTTCTACCAAAAAATATTTTTGTAAAAAAACTGATTCCAGCTGAAAATAAATTTTATTTATTTTTCAAAAATATTTTTTGTTCACATTATATTTGGAAACTATAAATTTAACTAATAATTATTTTGTTGGAATAACTTTTTATAAAAATACTTTTTGGTAGAAAGAACTTTATGGACTAATTGATAAGAGACCTCTCTATTTTTGTTGTTAAAGGGAAATAAAAGAAAACAATAAACAAGGGAGTTTATGAAGCAATTTACCTTATTTAAAATTTGGTGCTACCTTTAAGCTGCCAATCAAAATGGAAAATTTACTAATCAGATCCCTGAATATTTTAAATAATCATTTTTTAATCTGGTGCCGCCAATATATTAGACGACACCGCTAGAACACTATAACAAATACCTATTTTCGTAATTAATCTATTTTTCATACCATTTTCATAATTAATTATTATTTTATATTATTTAGAATAAAAAACCAAGATTATACAAGTGTGTAAATCTAACTTAGTTTTACACGGTTTTGGCTTTCATTAAATTTGTATCCATTATTATTTAATATATGTTTAATTGTCATTTAAAAGTTCACTTTAACATTTAATGGCTGTATCATACACATTTAAATGATAATGATAAATGTTTTGGATATTAATAGACGAAAAAGTAATGAACCGGATTCTAACTCGTTTTACACTAATATAAGTAAATTCTTCTTTATATATATGTGGTATGATAAATTTAATCTTTAACGTTTACTCTTTTTTGTTACTTTTGACCCCAATTTTTTTTTTATCATTTCAGCCCTCAACTTTGAAAAATAGTCAAATCACTGTTTTTTAGTCGGAAAAGTTGACTAGCCCAATAAAATTTTACCAACACTAATGTGACAACACACGTGATAATTCACATATACTTCATAAAAATTTAAAAATAATAAAATATTTTTAAAAATTCAACAAGTTTTTTATTAACCTTTTCCCTATATAGTTAAATCCAAAATAAATAAAAAAATAGGAGGTTGTTTCATAATCCTAAAAATGAAAGCCTAGAAATAAAACATGTTTGATTCATAAAATTTAATAATGACAAGAGCTGTTTCACTTAAATTCTTTGGTGGAATGAATATGATGCTACCTTTTAGCTAATCTTTGTCCTTAATTAGGGAAAAATCTTAGCAAAAGATCAATTTCTTTTCTTTTAATCTTTTTATTACTTTATATAAATAATGTTTTTATTATTATGTTTACTCTTTTTGATACAATGTCTAGAACTACCTATAATATGTTTCAACAAATTTGAACCCACATCTTCCTGTACTGACAATAATGTTAAGGCCAATCGAACTAAGACTTAATAATATAAGGCATAAAATATTCAAATACAAAAGAAAAAAAATTAAATCAATTTTTTTATCAATACATATAAATATTAAATTGCCAGTTAAACAAATTTTTTTATATATTTTATGTTTTCTTGGATTTCAGAATCATCCCATGTGAAATTTGCGAAAAACCAAGAAGGAAGACAGAAATTCCCATATCAACTTACTACCCCCCTTTTTTTTAAAAGGAAAATTAAAAATAAATTGTTTGTGTATGGGAAAAGTGATTTTTCACTTGCCTTCTTTTGAAACTTGTGCTTTTAAAATGTAGGCTACACACACTCACATGCTTGTTCCATGCTTTTTTTTTTCTTCAATTTTGATAATTGAATTTATGTATTTTTTTGTGAGTTTAGAATTTGAATTTTAACATTATATATAATAATAATAATAATTGTATTAGGGTTTTATTATATAGTTTGACCCAAAAGCAAGTCTAAAAATATGTTTAGGGTGAAATTGAATTGTAAAATTACAAGAGGTTAAAAAATAAATTTTATCATGTATTCATTTATGGTTTTATTATTTTCAAGGATTAAATTATTTTTTTATTTGGAGGCAAAACACAATTTTCTCATATATTAATTTATAATTTCATCAATTATTAGAAGTCACAGGAGCATATATCTGAAAACTTTTAAGTTTTGGGATACTTTTTGAGTTTCTTAGTTATATTTAAAGCGGGTCTCATTTTTTAAATTAAATTTTAAATACGCTTTTTGTTATTAATAATAATATTTTAAATAATAAACAATTTTAAACATCATGCATTAAATTATAATTAAAATCTAAAACTAAAATCTTAACAGAAATCACAAAATAATATAATTACAAGCAACAATCATATATATATATCATTATTATATAAAAGAAGGTCGAGGGGTATATATTAAAACGTTGAGTTTTGAGATAGTTGTTTTAAGTTCCAAAATATTTATTTAATTATTAACCTATAATTATGGGACCTATTATTAACTTAAATTAATTACATTATTTAACATTTTAATTTAATTATCATATTATATGCCTCATTATTAATCACATCATATAATAATTTAATTTACATTACGAAAAAAAACTTGATATCTTTTAAATAAGATTTTAGATGCAAGTCGTGGAAAAAAACATTAAAATTATCGAACATTGAAAACTAAAATAACATTATTTTACAAAATAAATTATATTATTTTGAGAATTTTTAATTTTATATGAAAAAATGGGTTTTTACCCAAATAGTATAGAAAAAAATCTGAAATAGGATGTCGAAAAAATTTTACCAAAATAGGTTACTTTTTAATTGGAGCCTATTAGATAGGCGCCAATAAATAAAATAATAATAAATTTTTTTTGAATAAAATATAATTTTATACTTTACCGGGTCAGTATATAACCCGTATAATACATAGTATTGGCGCCAATGGTGGTGCCTATCTAGGAGGCGCCAATGGTGGTGCCTATCTGGGAGGCGCCAATGCTCTGATTTTTTCGGGTTTAGGGTTATGTTATAAATTTAGGATTATGTTATAAATTTTTGTGTTTGTAATTATTTAAAATTCAATTTATTAGTAATAAATTACAAAATTACTAATAAGTTATACTAATAAATTTATAACATAATCCTAAATTACTAACAAATTAATTATAAAATAATTACAATATTCATACAAAAAATTACAATATTACAATATATCCCGACATTACAATATTCATACAAAATTACAATATTACAATGTTCATACAAATTATTTAAAATTTAGGATTATGTTATAAATTTAGGATTATGTTATAAATTTTTGTGTTTGTAATTATTTAAAATTTAATTTATTAGTAATAAATTACAAAATTACTAATAAGTTACTAATAAATTTATAACATAATCCTAAATTACTAACAAATTAATTATAAAATAATTTCAATATTCATACAAAAATTACAATATTACAATATATCCCGACATTACAATATTCACACAAAATTACAAAATTACAATATTCATATAAAATTGCAATATTTTTTGTTATTAATTATTAATTATAGATTATCTATATTTAGTATGAATTGTAAATTTTTTATGAATATTGTAATATTATAATTTTGTATGAATATTGCAATTTTTTGTATGAATATTGTAATATTGTAATATTATAATTTTGTATGAATATTGTAATGTCGGGATATATTGTAATATTGTAATTTTTTGTATGAATATTGTAATTATTTTATAATTAATTTGTTAGTAATTTAGGATTATGTTATAAATTTATTAGTAACTTATTAGTAATTTTGTAATTTATTACTAATAAATTAAATGTTAAATAATTACAAACACAAAAATTTATAACATAAATTTCATTGGCGCCTCTCTATAAGGCACCTTCATTGGCGCCTCTCTATAAGGCACCTTCATTGGCGCCTACCTGATAGGCGCCACCCGACCCGACCTGACCCGTTGACCGTATTTTGACCCGTATTTTTTTTAAAAATTATTAAAAAAATATAAAAAAATATTTTATTCAAAAAAAATTATTATTATTTTATTCATTGGCGCCTATCTAATAGGCTCCAATGAAAAAAGTAACCTATTTTGGTAAATTTTTTTTCTGACATCCTATTTCAGTATTTTTTTTCTATACTATTTGGGTAAAAAACCCGAAAAAAATACACGTACATAATAGTATATCAAAGTTTTTATAAATATAATTGTTACATAATTGAAGGGGAAATAATGAAATTGAATTCCAGGTAACTAGGGAATGTATGAACCTATAATAAATTCAATCCACTTCGTTTTTACGAAATAACCCTTGTAAAATAAATAAATGCAATCCTAAACAATAAGTTCGGAAAGGGGTAGAAAAGTAAAAAGGAAGAAATGAAAGGCCAATGAGAGGTTACTGTCCCTTTTATTGTGAAGCCATGTGAGGATCCCTCGAAGCCAGCGACCTCTCAACTATATAATTACAAATCAATTTTGCTCCTCTCTCTTCTTTTATCTTTTCCCTTGTGGCCCATTTTTTTTTTAATGTTTTTTAATTTTATATATTTTTAATATTGAATTTTCCAATATTTTATGAAGTGGGTCGAATTTTCCAAGCGCTTCAGCGCACTCGAACTACGTCTTCTTGCACTGACAGTAATATTGATGCTATTTGAGTTAAAACTTAATCGATAAGTTTATATTAAATTTATCCATATTTATGATTGGATAATCTAAATTTGATTAGGTCAATTAATATATATTTTTTATAATTTTGTTAGAAAAATATTTTCTTTTATTTAATTTTTAGTAATTTTTATTAATATTTTAGACATGAAAATTTTAAAATGTTTTTAATGTATGCGTTAGAACATTATATACTTAATCTCTATCTAATATAAATTAATAATATGTTCCATAAAAGAAATTAAATAATAATACGTAAAAGTTAAAGTAATTTATATTATAAAGTTAATGAGTCGTCATAATATGGCTATATAGAAAAAAAATCATTTTCAACTTTACTTGAATATAGTAATAATTTTGAGGGCCACCTCGTTATTAGAGGTGTTTATGGGCCAGGCCGTGTCGGGACTCAAAATTTTTTTTAAAAAAATTTAAGCTTAGACTCGATTTTAGACCAAACTGACTTACCAAAAAAATTCATTTCACTATTCAAAAAAATAGATTATTAAGAATTACATTTTTAATTGATATTTTATATACGTTTATAAATTAAATAATAAATTTTTAAAAAATTTATTATTTAAATTGAATTTGGGTCAGACCGAGTTGGTCTGAAGTGTAAAAATCTTTGTTCAAGCTCAACCCTAGTTGGGTTGGACTTATTAAGCTGGGAAGACTACCCAACCTTTGGACAGGTCTACTCGATGCTCATGAGTATCAAGTTTTGGTTAAATCACCATAAAATTCGTGCCTATATATTAGAAGAAAAGTATTGTAGTATAGTACGTAGAACCTCAATATCCATAGATGTTAGGTTCTAAGTAGTGAATTTTAGCCAGGTATTTATTTGTGTATTGATCCAAGTAAGTCGACACCAATAAATATCAAGTCACTAGAAAATCCTCTATTATTACTACCTTCAAAGCTACATGTAGGATACTATTCAACTTAAATGAGAATGCCTATTTATTGGATTTAGGGTTAGGCCTTCGTTAATAACATGATCTCGATATTTATGGATGACAAATTTTTATTTCCCTATTCAGATAATGATTTAACGATTGCAATTCACACTTTAAAATTTTTAAAATACTCTATTCAAATATTATTTTAGATTTAAATTCTAAAAAATTTACATAAATCCCAATGAGAGGAGAATAATTAAAGTTCAACACCCATAAATATAAAGATAACATTAAAATGTATTAAAAAAGATAATAACACTTATTTTGATAAAAGAATCACAATATTGAAATAAAACCCATTAAAATTATAATATATTTTTCGGATAACTTTTTAGAGAAAATATTGTAGTTATCTACAAAAGTACGTACGTGGTTCAGAGGTTCATGTGGTTTTTGTTTTTTGTTTTATTTTCCTACTTTATTTTTTAATAAAATACTGTTTTTCTTTTAAAAAGTTTTTTTTCATAATCATCTTAATGATTAAAATAGTGTGATTTTCAGTGAAAAGAGATAACCTTTTAGATTAAATTAATTAATTATTTTATTTTTAACAAAAGGGTTTTAGAATTTAGAGCAAACACTAATATTTTTGCAGGTAAAAAAGCTGAAGGCTATGTTTCTATTCTAATGCTTTTGATGCCAAAAAAAGGAAAAGTTAGAAAATTGAAAGCTTTGATATCATTTAACTCACTTTGTGGGCAGTGATGTTTCATCTTTCTGGTCAAAGTTCATATCTTTAACTTCTTATTGCATTCTGGGTTTTTTATTTTCTTCATTTGTTGGATTAATGAATGGGTGTTCTTTTTGGTTTGATTTTGTGATGTGAAAAATGAAATCTTTGAGCAGTGTAGGGCTTGGTTTAAGCATAGTATTTTGTTGCCTTTTTTTAGCTTTGATTATTGAGTTATATTACTTGTTATGGTGGAAGAAGAGATTAACAAGCACAAGGGATATTGAAAATGATTACAACAATCCAGCAAGTGAGCTCTTTTATATGTTTTGTTGGAAGAAGACAGCTTTGAATCCTCAAGAAATCAGATTCCAAGATCAACAACAAGACCAAGATTTGTTCTTCAAGCCCTTTGATGATGGTGTTGACGATGATGATGCTGAACATGATGAGGATGGTGATGATGATGTGATAGGTCCAAGAAGGTTATTATTCACAATCATTGAAGAAACAAAAGAAGATTTAGAATCAGAAGAAGGTAAATCCAAGAAAGGGAGGAGTTTAAGTGATGTATTGTTGAATGTTGAAACACCATATTTAACCCCACTTGCTTCACCACCATTTTTAACACCTCCACTCACACCATTAGAAGCTTCATGTTATAGTCACCATGGATTCAACAACCCTTTGTTTGAATCAACTTCGTTTGCAGATTTAAATAGTTTAATGATGCCACCATCGTCATCACCTCCCCCAAAGTTCAAGTTCTTACAAGAAGCTGAAGAGAAACTTCGTAGGAAGATGACATTCGTGGGACAAGTTCATAACAATGGAGGTAGTGATAGTCATCTTTCTCCTACATTGAAGCATCTTAAAGATGAAGAAGATGGGTCATTTATCACTATCATTGTTGATAAGAACAAAGAAAACAGGGTTTGAAAAATCACAATCAAAGGTAACTTTTCCTCTTCGTTCTTCTTCTTCTTCCTCTTCTTCACCAGCAATGGCAATTTCCATTTAAATTAACAATATTTTTAGAGTTTTTTTTTTGTGACCAACCAAAATTTAAAACTAAAAATTCCCATTTTTTTTAGTTGGAGGGGGATTAGTGGGGTTTTTTGTTTTTATTTCAATCTCCATTGTCTCCTTAGCTGTTTGGTACTTTGTATTCATTTCTATGAATGAATTCATTTTACCGATGTTCTTTATTCAGATTTGCGTTCTAAATTTCTTTGGATGTTTATTATTGTTAGTATTAGTTTTTTTTAACAAAATTTGTATTTAAAATTGTCAATGTGGAGTAATTTAGGAATTGATTTAATCTGAAAACGTGTATGAGTAAATTACATTTTACTCTTATTACAAAAAAAAAATATGAACGTTGTATCAAAAAGTAAATTGATAATTTTATTTTCATTGTGATTAACGAAACAATCAAATAATTACAAGTCAATTACAAGTTGCGTATCACGTGTACTTCATTCTTATGTACAATGATTAATTTTAAATGTAAAATAGATAAATTTTTAATAAAAAATTTATTTTTAATTTAACGTATAAAAACTAAAGAGGAAAAAATACAATCTTACTCTCCATGGCATTTTAGAAACATTATTGTTAATCTTGACATGGATGATTATTTGATAATTGTTTACTCCATTTAGAAAAATTTAGAAAAATGGGTACATAGTGTGATAATGACCATCTGATAAAAAATTTGAAAAATGAAAATGGAAGTGGTATATAGATTGAATAAAAATAGACCAGAAATTAAACTGATATTAGTTTTGATTTATTGGTTTAGTCCTTCAATCAGGTTAATTAAAATATAAATTAATTTTATATATTATGTAAATATTAAATATAATAAATAATTAACACATATTTGGTTCAATGCATATTTTTAATATATAAAAAAGTCAAGAATAAAAATTTCATAATTTTCAAATTTATAAAAAAATCTTTTTTGAAGTTAATGAATTCTGTTTTGGATTGAATTGGAGATACCATCAATTCCCAATTGAACTGACTAGTTTCCATTGGGTCAAAATTGGATTTTGATAAACGTGCGATATAAACATATACCTTATAAAATATAATTAATTTTATTTTTACATTTTGAAAAACCAGATCATAATCCACACCAATATCATGTATCGACTGGAGCTGACACTAGATCTGAATTACCCTAAGTAAAAAGAAATACAAATATCATAAGGTTGGGCAGTTTCCAAAACGACAAAGCAATGAAATTGCCCGTGAATGTACCATGTAAGTGGGCAACAGTGACAATAAAGCAAACCCACCTTCAAATATCATTACCCATTTGACATCCCACCTTCTTTTTTACCCCAATTCCTCCTCACAATCATCAATTCATGCTCTTTTTTCTTCTTTTTCCATCAAACGTCTTCAATATGTTATTAATGACCAATACAATCTGATACGATCCATACATTTCATCTTAAAACCAATACATACATAAAACTATCATGATATTAGGTGTCAAATTACATTTTGCCCCTCTATCCAAAAAATATCAAAGAGCAAATTCATATTTTTTTCATTAAAAATTTCATCCATTTCTACTGTTAAAAACTAATGTGACTGACAAAATAACTAGACAGTTACGCGTCACAAGGACTAATTTTTAATGGTAGAAATTAATGAAATTTTTAATAGAACCAGTTTACTCTTTCATTGAAGAGGATAACGTGTGATTTACCTATTTTTTGAATAAAGGAAACAACATACAATCTAACAACTAGTAAAAAGGTCTCTTTTACCCCCAATACATACCAATAGAAACCGTGTGGTGAGTTTATAAAAAAAAAGAAACCGTGTGGTGAGTATGTCTTTTCACCACATCAAGGGTTCCATGTGGCGAGAATGACTTCTCACAGCACTAAAGCCTTTGTCATTGTCTTTTTATGGTAAGAAGGTTGGAAAATTGGACAGATCAAAGATGATCAGTGCAGTGATGCAACACCTTTGATCTATCTAGAAAAGATAATGAAATTGCACTAATAACTAATGTGAAATATGAATGAAAGCAATAACACCAACAGGTTCAACCTAAGAGATTACGGCCGTGGATGAGAGATGCATATGTGACAATGCGGGATATTATGAAGGATGAGCAATGTGAGCAAATATCGAACTAATTAGGGATGACTTATTATACAAAGTTACAATTTTAATATGTGGATTTCGCCATCCTCTGAGCTTTACTTATTGAATGTAGTAAAAATAACTACCGAGTTCAAGTTTGCTTAACCGCATATAGCTTCACTCCATGGATACAAACCAATAGGTTTTAGAATCGAAAAACAAGAAAAGATGAACACAAACTACCAAGTCCAATATGTAAACACGGTGTGCACTATCAAAGGTGCAATGGAATTCAAGGGACATGAACTGCAAACACAATGAAGTGAAAAAAAAAAAAAGGTGCTAAATTATACCTATGGCAGTAAGATCAGTCATCCCAAGTTCAGCACAGAGTGGATTCAAGCCAGGCTCTTCCAAAAGGCTGAATGCAGTATATCCGTAGTAGGCATGATATATATCAGGTAGGTCCCTGGGATACTTGCTGAAACCTCCGAACTGATACGAATAAGATTAGCAAAACGAATATAATTGACAGTCTGATCGATAAAAATCTCGAGAGACAGAAGGGTTATAATATCAATAACAATTCAGATTGCCTTAAATCTCAAGCAAGCAGTTTCTTTCCTTCTATGGATCATGAGGCTATTCCATTACTTAAAATTTAAATGCAAATGGCATGTTTTGACAAACGAGTAAACAACCCATGAAACGATATTTAGATGAGGGATCTTTTGAATGCATGCTAAATTTTGATCAAGTGTTAAGATGTAGTATCAGCACCTCAGACTGACAAGTCAGCAAAAATCTGTGTAGAGCAATCTTGTCAATGAATTTGTAGCCCCCTAAGATCCTCAAGACTGCCCCAATCCTTCACAAGAATATCATTTCATCAAAATAAAGGTAGTTTATACCATGACATAAATAAATGTTTTCCTTATGCTTACCAAAATGCATAGCATGTATCACTAGGTTTATTGGCTCTGCCTTGAAATCCACCATCAATGGCCTGCCTCTGTTGAGAGAAGAAAGGAAAAGAGAGAGGATGAGTTCATTCTTGGGGCAAAAAGAAGGCAGTACGTTACTTAACACGCAATTCAAAAATCAAGTTTGCTATGCTATTAGCACTTTTAAGCTCTTAAAACGGCCTTTTCGGGGTCCATTGTCAACTTCTATATATTAAGCTAAAAACTAAATCTTCCCGGCATGGTAAATGATATACTAAATGATAGAAGTAAACCTGCATACACCAATCCAGCAATAACGGCACATTTATGATGGAAGATGTTACAGTTTTTGACAGAAGATCATCTTCAATGTACCCCATTAACCGAAGAGATGCCACAGCACAATATGTACCACCTCCTGCATCAAAAAGATTTTGTTGTTGGTATTATCATTGAACCGAACAGAATCACGAACTAAAGAAATATGGACCGGGTCTGTTTCATAAAGAAACTTTTCCTAGTAAAATATAAATCCACCAGCAAATAATATTCAGCAATATGATAATTTGATAAAAGTAGTTTGAGGAGAAAAATTAACTGGCATCAGTTAAGTATGAAAACTCATGCTCAGCAGACTTTGTTTAAAAATCAATGACAACTATGAGCAACAAGAAAGTAGCAACAAAACAGTGATCACACCTGCTCTAGATACACAAAGTTGACAGAACATAAACCAGTAATTAGATGAGATATTATTTAACTCACCATGTGATTCTAAACCAGGCATCAAGCCAAAACCACCATCATAAGACTGAAAGAACAAAATCATGTCTACTTCAGTATATAAGGCATAACATATGCAGGACATAAAGATAAAATTAAAGCTTTGATAATTGAGCAGTTCAATGCAGGCACACCTGGCATTTTAAAATGTATTCCTTGGCTTTCTCCCTATCCATGCCACTCCAATCCTCCAGCATAAAACAGATAGCAGCTGATACATCAATTAGCTAAACCGAGATTTCATTATGGAGAATTTGAAATGATATATATCAAATTGTAACTGGGTAATGCTTTCAGTTCTTACCAGCACAATATACAAATCGAAGATCTGTCTCGGCACCAACATCCACTGGCATAAAACTGCAAGATTTACAAAAAAAAAATCAGTTTCATGCATAGATGTACAAGATTTATCACATGAAAATTCAAAAGGAAGAAGAAACAACAAATTGGTTTAAATGACATGTTTTCCTTTCCCTTTCTTTTCTTTGGTCATGCACAATAAAATTGTCAAGATATACTGATTGTCCTTGTAAACAATATGCATAGATGGGCTTTAACAAAAATAATCAATTAATAGAAATCACTACAAAGCATCAAAAGCAGATTTTTTTCTGTCATAGGATTTGAGAACAATACGTTGAAGCATACCTTCCATCAGGCTGTTGAAGATTCCTCAATGATATCAATATTGATTCTTTGTCTATGGTCAAGAGATTAAAGCCAACTGTCTTTAGTATGGCTAGAGCGCAATACGTGCTTGCCAAGTGACCAGCATTACGAGCTGAAACCTGCGTGCAGAAATCAGAATAAAAGATTAAACTAAACAATCAAGAAAATAATAACAAAACAGTAATACAGTGATTTTTCTCAAACCCCGTTTTCATCTGGAGGGAACTGTGAAGTTCTAGAACCATGAAATCCATAAAATTGACCTACACGAAAATCAGATTTCCTTTTAGGAAATATCTTCCTTCTATATATCAAAAGCACAATGGAGCATCAAAACAGAACAAAAATAAAACAACATTTTTAAGCAAATGGCCAAACCAATTTTCAATTCGGCTCGACTTCTCGGATGAGCTTGAAATGATAAAACCCAATCGGCAACTCTGTCCTTATCAACCTAAAACATACGCAAACCAGAATCAACAAATACTTCAAAAAGTTCCGTTTTTTTCAAGTACGTCTAATTAAGCGGTTCCATTTATAATCAAATTGTCTTAAGAATGAGGATTCTTTTACTTACTAATTCACTAGAAAAGATGATTAACATAAGAAAATTAATATAAAAAATTCTAAAACTATTAGTACTTTTGTTGAATGTATAAATGAAGCTAATTCGCTATTGCAATCAATCAAAATTTTCATAAACTAAAAATTAAAATTTTACTAAGTAAAATGAATGATTACTTTGTAATGAACTCAAATTTAGCTATTTTAACTTCAAATCAGAATTCCTACTAAATCCTTAACCTAAAATTTCTAAAACAACAAATTCTAAATACAGAACAATTAAAAGCTTACGCGATCTAAGGCTCGGAGGAGATGAAGGCCAGAGATAGTGAAAAATGCAAGAGTGAGGCGATTGATCTCCTGCGATTGATAGTGATGGGGCATCAAATTGTACATCATCTCCAAGAACGCCACGTGGCGATCTCTGTCGAAGTACTGAAGCGGCGGCGATATCGATGACGGCGATGGCGTTCCTTCTTCGTCTTCTTCTTCTCCGATGTCGAAATCCAATGGGTTCCACTCTCTCGTCGCCATTCTCTTTCCACTTTTGCGATTTTCTTTTTGGAAAAAAGTCTGATTTTTTTTTTAAGTCTTACTTAATAAGAGTACTTTGACTCTTTAATTGAAGATAAATTTTTGTGTCTTTAACCTTTTTTTTTTCCGAGTAAAAGTAACTCAATTTTGGGTAGCTGACAAAATAGTTACATTAGTTTTCTTTCAGTCATTCAATTTTAAAAAATTGGTAAAATATTTTTTTTTTCGTTTTTCGTCACAGACGTAACGGCAAAATGACATGGCAGATAATGGCATGAAAACCTTTTAGCTGGCCGGTTCCCACTAATTTAACAGCCCTATCGGCACCAATTCAGGGTTTAAAAAGAGAAAAAGAAGAAAAGAGGAGGAGTAGAAAAATAGAGATGCCCCTAGTGAGGGTTATGGTCTCTCATTGCTACCACTGAAACTGCAGACAAATTATGTCATCTGCACAAATACACATAACCCCTGAAACCCATTCCACCATTTTTTTCAAATATAAAAACATATGTTTGATTAAATTTTCTTACATGCTTTGCAACTCTTGATACATTATCTTCCCCAACAAAAACTTTACATTTGTGTAATATATATTATTACTTATAAATAACCATATACCATGTTATATATTATTATTGTATATAGAAAAATATTCAAAAAAATAAAAATGAAAAAGAAAGAATCTACATACATATGTATGTATATCATCATTTCCATTTGACTACTCCTGCTCTTTAATTCTCTTCAAAACTCCATCAATGGCGATATCAAATGCATCCTTTACATTGTTTAAACCCTTTTCGGGTTTTGCATAAACTAATTTGGGAATGTATTGAACCACTTTCTCCCTCATTTGGTTTATTTCTTGTTTGCAGTAACTTTGAAGAACAATTTTAATGGAGGAGGTAATGTTTTTGACTAAGTCACGGTGGATGAAAATAGAGAAAGATTTGGGGTCATTGGGTAGGAACCATTGGTATCGAAGGTAAGTTGTTTGATTCCAGAAAAATATTGGGATCGAGCTGACAATCATACAGTCGAAGACAGACTGGCCGGTGAAGATGTCGCCTCTGGGTTGGAGACAAAAATCGGAATCTAAAAATATCTGGAGGATGATGGAGGTCCTTTGGAACAACGACTGCCGGTGCAATCCATAGCTTTACATGAACCCGAAGCGTTGTTGCAATGGTTAAGGAGTAAGCCTATATAATCGTTCTTGATGGCGGCGTCGGGAGCTCTAGCGAAGCAAAAGAGGGTTTTACGGTAGCGGTTACGGACAAAGTTTTGCCATTGGACGATATCAGAATTGGATCTTAGGTGGAATCCGATTGGGTTTCCACAATAGCAAATTGGAATCACTCCAAGCATCTCCAATTTTTCTCTTCTCCTTTTTCTTCTTCTCTTCTCTGTTATTAAGGGTTTGCAATTTCTTCTTAAATTGAGTGGATTTCCACTGTAGACATCCAACGTGTCAAGTTAACTGGCCACATCAGTTGTGCAGTTAAAACACTAACGGAAACTATTAATCGGTGACTATTTTGTCATTTTTTATAACGTTAGTGACTGAAATGAAACTTAAGTGACTGTTTTGTTAGTTATCTCAAAGTTGAGTGACTGTTAGTGTAATTTACCCTTTTTTTCCATTAAAAAAATATTTTTATTTGGCTAAGAGAATAATTTTAATTTTTTTATTTAGGTGGAAATATATTTTTAATACTTCTCATAGATTTGAAAAAAATTGATAATATGATGATTTAAAACAAAAATAGTTCCTTATTGAAAAAAAAAAACCTCTAAATGTTATATTATATATGGCAATTTGATATTTGAAAAAAAATTCTTCTCGAATTTTTATTAATTGGTTTAGTAATTTAAATGAAAATTATATACGAAAATGACTTAAAATTCATAGTGTTTATCGGTGCCACTTGACACACCAACGACACTGCCCCCCAACGATAAGACAATCAGTGGCGTATCTAGGGACTGGTAAGGGTCCGACCCCCCTAAAATGAAAAATTGTCTATTTAGGCCATTTAAAAATTTTAAAATTTTAAATTAGTAAAGGTAAACTTACACTTTGGCTCCTCCTAAAACTGATAAAAATTTAATTTAATCATTTAAAAATTATAAAAATATAGACTATTAAAAATTAAAATTTAATTTCGTTCCCCCTAAAAATACTTTTTGGCTTCGCCTCTTGAAACAATGATTGACTTTTTCTAAAAAAGATTTTTTTTGGGTGCTGTCATTGTGTCAAGCGGCACTAGAATATATTTTGCGTAATACCCATGAAAAATACAGGTATTTACATGGAGAAAAATAGAAAAAATATATATTTTAATGGATGTCGTTTGTTCTATTAGGCGGCACTGGAAAATTTTCAAAAACAAAAAATTTTTGTTGTCAGGTGACACCAGTTAAAATATAATTTTTTTAAAATTATTTTTTTAATGCCGCCAGTATGTTAGGCGACACCGTTAAAATTTTAAAAAAAGATATATTTAGGTGGTGTTGTTGTGCTAGTTGGCATAGTGATATTTAAAAAAAAAGTTGTAGAAAATGTAGTTCCAAGCTTTGGTCATTACTTTAGAAGATTTGGAACGGACTACTAAGAAATATGAACCGTAGAAGACAATGAGAAGGATGACATCTCTTTTTTGGTCTTGAAATCGACACGAAAGGTTATCACAAACAACAACATCGATGGCTATTGAGTATGACTATTAGAGTTTTTAACAGAGAAGAAGGAAAAGATCAAAACTTCATAAGAGTTCAAAACTTTAATACGGGTTAAATCAAAAATTTTTTAGCCCAAATTAAAAATAGCCTAAATATTAATGTGATTTTACTTTTACTTTTATTAATTTAAAATTTTAAAAATTTTAAAAAATCTATATGAAAATAGATATATATATATATGTGGTTAACTAGATTGAAAACACATAGGACAAGATCTAAGTAGAATAGATCCTAAATTTATTTATGAATTTATTCACTAATGATGCTTATAGTGTGACATGTCTTAATCCTGAGTAAATTATGAATTATGTATGTGTGATTCAGTATACTTTGATATAAGTAAAAATTTTATTTTAAATAAATAAAAAATTGAAAGTGATAGATTAAATATATAACTTTTGTAGTATGCAGTATCATTCGGTAACAGGTGAATGGCTAAAGAAAACTCTACAACATGTTAAACATTTTTTACAGTTAACAAAACATTCACTCAAGTGCAAAGCCTTTAATTGTTGAAGGGTAAATTATATCAACAATCATTCAACTTTAGGATAGTTAACAAAACATTTACTTAAGTTTCAATTCAGTCACACAATTTTTGAAATATAACAAAATAGTTACCACTAACCATTTTCCGTTACATGAGTGTTATATACTTAATGGAAATGCCATTTTCTATCCCTCCCTCTTCCCACAATCCCTCCCCTACTTTGATTTTCTCTCCCCCTCCCCATCTTCCCCACCACCACTGCTATTAGAAGCCAAACTACATTGTCCTTCATTCTCTTCCATGGCCATCCATTCTTGCCTTTGCACTTCTAACCATTTCCATCTTCGTTGTAACTTGGTTCATCTTCTTCACTCATGCTTCCATCATTTCCTAGATTCATATGCAAAGAACAAAGTGTAAAATGAGAAGAACGAGTGTATACCATGTCAACAAGAAAGGCTGGTCAAGCTTGTTAATGAGATTCAAGATAATGCTGTTATTAGTCACTACATCAAGTTTTGGTCCAAGGAACTGCCCATTGATAAGGATAACCTTCACAATAACAAAAAATCAAAACTTATTTTTTCTTAGAAACCCAAAAACATACATATAAAGAAGCACATTACTTTCAAAAACCCAAAACACAATTTCAAAATTTGACAGTTTAGAGATTAGAGTAACCTACCGGGGAACTCCAAGAATAGAACGGGTACCATAAGTAAGAGTCCAGGCGAAATATAAGTAAGGGTATTCAACATTCATCAAAGAAATGCCCAAAATAGACAAAACACCAAAAACAAAATGAAGAATGAAGGGTTTCTCCATTTCCCTTTTATACCCTGAAAGCCAACCAATTAAAAAATTTTAAAAACAAAAACCTGGCAGAAATGGGTTTATCAGAAGACTATCACCATTATCGGCTGAAATAGAAGCTCACCTGCTAGTTTGAAACTCATTGGAAAGTGAACTATTTTAAGAACAAAACAGGGGAAGAATATGTATAGACTAGATCTTGGTGGAAGTAGAGTGGCCTTTTTAAAGCAAGTTGGAAGCTTGCATTTAAACTAATAATCGGCGCAACGCGATTTCGCATTATGATAATTGCTTCCAGCTTATGTTTATTTTCACTGCTTTAGAAAGGCCAAAAATGAAAAAGAATGAATCATGTAATAGATGAGAAGGAAAATAAAAATGGAAATCTGGGTTAGGTTGAAGTAAAATGTACTCTAACCAATCTGATGTAAACTCATAAGCCACAAATGTCACTGCACCAATCTGATGTAAGGAACAGAGTAGTAACAGCGTCGACGGTGGTGATGATGGTGGGGATGATGGTGAAGAAGGAATAGGGGGAAGAGGGGGAGAGGGCAAGGTGGGGAGGTCTGCAAAAAAATAAAGGGCCTTATGATAGGGGAGGGATGGTGGGAAGAGGGAGAGGGATGGAAAATGACATTTCCATTGTTGAATTGCAAATTTTGGAAGGTGAGTATGATAAGTATGCTGCATTTGATGCTGTTCCATGGACAAATTTGTTCTACTTAATTAAGAGCCTTTCACTTTGCTATATCATTAAAAGGAAAAGAAAAAGAAGACACTGATGTGCAAAATAGAAATTTTTATTATAAATTAATTCTTAAAATATGTACATTGCAAATTTATTATTTTGAAGGGGTCCTACAAGACTTATGAATGTTGAGCTCCTTATACTTAATATGTTGGTTGTGATGACTGATGAGGACTCTATTCTAACTATATCATATTTTTGTGTATGTAGGATCTCAAATGTGGTAAATTGATCCTTAACAAGAATGATTTTTGTTGAATAATTTTTCATTATGTCTTAATGAGGAAACAATCATGTATTTATATATGTTGCTACTATTCAAGGAATTGACTCCACTGTTCATAGAACTAACATTCTTAGGAGACTTCGAGTATATTAAACACGTGTACTGTTTTAGACTATCTGCTGGATAATCCTCAAGCTCCTACAAGCCAAGACACGCGAGCTTCCCTTGCAATCTCCTCTTGTCTTGCGCGAGTTGAGTCTACAAGCTTTCCTTGCGAAAACACTTTGCGAGCTTCCTACTGTAAGACATGTATGTATCTAATTGTGTGGTAATTAAAAAATATTGATAATTAAAATTTTTTACTTATATAGCAAGTTGTGGTAATTAAAACCAGATAGATTGGGTTTTTTTAAGTTTTGGAAAAAAAAATTCATGTTTGACCAAAACAAAATATTATTTGCTATAAAATATTTAAGTCAATTTTAGTTATAAAATATATTTTAAATTAGTGTATTAATATATTAAAAAAAATGAAGGCATGCAAAGAGGAGACACCAAATTTACGTGGAAAACCCTTCTGAATATAGAAGGGAAAAAAAACCACGGGAAAAAAGCCATCACTATAATTCATATGTGGAGTTACATTGAAGACATTTACATCAACTCCAATCGGAGTTCAAAAAGTTGTCCAGTTCTTGCAATGTGATGGAAAGACTGGCGTTGACATCCTCACGAGCTTCTTCCTGAATATGCAAATCAATACCAGTTCTTAGGCTTGAGAATCAAATATATAAGCATGCATGAACAAGCTTTATGAATATACAAGCTACATCATAAACATGTAAAAATATAAAATGAAAATAGAGCAAGGGTTAGGCAGGTACCAGCTGGTGAGAATTATAATCAGGCACTCCAAGATTGCCACCAACACCTGCCGACGTCCAAGGGTTTGGTTGTTGGTTTAAACATGCAGTGAAGGGTGGTGACGGTGAGAAGCCTCCTGCTTCTGGAGCCATATAATCAAATGACTGATTCCCCAGGGGCACGAAAGCAAAATGATTTGTTGAAGTCGACGGCACCTCCATCAACTTACGTTTCTTTTTCTTGTTGATTTCTCCTTCACATTCTTCGTAATCCGGGCTCACAACAGCAGCATCCTTATTCTTAATCTCACAGATAACATAATCACTCAAACCAAGAGCTTCTTGGTCTTTCAAGGAGAACTCATGCATGCTCCATTGACCATTTGATTTCTGGCTTTTCTTGCGGGTGTACTTGAAGTATTTATCATACCCTATGACTTCGCCGCCGTCCGAGTTCTTCACTTCTTTGATATATTGTTGGAGCCAACATCCATCTCCCGCGGTTCGATCGATTCTTGATTTGCTCTTCTTCTTCAGCTTCGTGATAACCCAGAAAGACTCTTCTGCCGAATCTTGGTTGAAAATATTCCAAGGCTCGCGATTTTCTCCATAAATATTCAACTCCTCCATCACACCAGAAGGTATGGGGTCGCCCTTGATGAATGGTTGAAGATAATCACAAAGGATTTCTTCTTTGGTGGGAAGAAATCGAAACCCTACAGGAATCTGAAGCTGCGGGCTAACAGTTGACATGATCGTTAAGGCGGTGGTGATCGAGAAGAGAAAGATGAGATTAATTTCAAAAAGTTTCTATTTTATAATTTGTTAATATAAATCCTTTTGTATCAAATAATTTGTTTATATATATTATTTTAAAATAAATAATAATAATTCGTTAATTCAAATTTCATAATATGAAATTTACAATTTTAACTTCATTCAAAATTTTAATTATAAAATTCTTTTACTCAAATTAAATTATAATTTTTGCAATAAAAATAACATTTTACTTTTATTAATTTTAAATTTTTTAAAAAAAGTTAGAAAATCCATATGAATTTTTTCGCGCACTCTTACACCATGTTTGGTTGGGTGTATATCGGTGGGTCCCGCTTAATTCCCCTCTAATACTTTGTTTGGTTCAGTGTATTGCTATTACAGGTCTAATACACTACTGATCTAATCCCCAAAATCCACCGTTTTCTAATCCCTTCATTGAGTTCAGATTAGGTGCTGCTTCAATTTTGGTCCCTGTTTTACCCTTCCGATTCACGCTTCTGTTTTACCCAAAATCCACCTTCTGTTTCTTCCTTCTACCTTTCTTCTCCACTCTCCTCACCGTCTTCTCCTCTAACATCCAGTGTGTTCTGCTCCTCTAACATCCTCTGGCGTACCATTTGTGGGTGTGTTCTTCTTATCGAGATTTTTTTTCCCTTTTAGTGTGTTTTCATAGTTCTTTATTTGGTCTGTGAATGAAAAGGATGAAAATTTCTGGGTTTTTGACGCTTGGTAATTTAGGAAGCCTTTATTATAAACTTTTTGAGATATTTTTTTCTATTTATTTAAAGTTCAATGATTTGGATATTGGAACATATATTGTTTTTTCATCTAACTTTCTCAAATCCCAAACAAAAGACCCCTGAAAAAAAAATGGTTCTTTTTAGATTTTGAAATAAAGGCAGAAAAATGGTGAACTGGGAGCTAAACAGTTGCTGCAATAATGGCCAAGTTACCTTTCTGGTTACAATTGGTGTCTTCACTGTTGTCATTCTTGTTGTAAGCTTCTTTCTTGAATTTTTTTTCTCTTGTTTATAACGAAGATTATCTTTTTCTCTGCTATGCTTTTGGTTGTTGTAAGGAAACAATATAAACACGGTAAAAACAATGGGGTAATTTTGGTAAGAGCTCCCTGGTTATGTTTGTTTGAAGGATGATATATCTACGGTTTAGTTGACTAAGCCATGATTGTTAGTTTTAGTTTAAAATTTAATAAGTTTCTTGTTTTGGAGAAACCATCGAATTGATGGTAATTTGAATTACGAAATAGATTAACAGTTTAAATAGTTTCTTGGTTTGCACGTTGAAGGAAATTGGGTTCTTTTCTGGGAGCATTTGTGATTTACTTTTGTAATACTTGTAAATCTGTTCATAAGGAACTCATAAATGCTATGGCATTTACAACAATTTTCATAAGTTGTTCATAAGGATGAGGATGCCAAGGTTTTAGGAGTTTTCTAGGAGGATTCACTGCAGTTGAATTTCTGTTAAAAGATACAGCATTCTTTGGAATTTGAACTGGTTGCCTCTGTTTGCTTAAATGGATTGACCTAATGTTTCCCCCTGATTGTTGTAGCTATGGAGAACAGTGCTGTTGCTGCCTTTTAAGCTCATTACAGTATTCTTGCATGAAGCAAGTCATGCAATTGCCTGCAAACTTACCTGTGGTCATGTAAGAAAGCCCTTTCCTTTATCACATGTCATATGAAGGGTTTAAACATGTCTTTAATGTGACCATTAGATTTTGGCTGCATAATTTTTCTACTAACCCATCTTGCTGGTTTTAGTCTTTGGATTATGGTCTGCTCAATTATCAATGTTCCTTTATCAGCCAACTAGTCTAGTTGAAGTCCTATAGGTGTTATTTGGAGATGTGCGTGTAAGAAGTGACTGTATTTTTAATGTGGCAGGCACTTGTTGATGCCCCGGATATGGTAAGAGGCCAAATGAACTTCAAAAGGCTTACATTGACAGATATCACAATTGACATTCCACGTGTTCCCAAGAACAAATGGGTTGATCGAAGCTATGGAGAAGGCTGGTAAGGACGACGACAGCTTTCACCAGCATTTGTAATGTTGTTTCTTGAAGATATGTTTTCTTTCTTATCACTCTTATGTTAACTTGCAGATGTTAAGAACAAATGGGAAAGTAGCTCGTGGGGTAGAAAGTTGATTGTCCAGAAGAGAAGAGCATCTCTCAACGACTTTGATAGGTTCAAGCTTATGTTGGCTAAGATCAAGGTCAGTTTCCGATACACCCCCTATTGTGTCTACCCGTTTTATACCAGAGTTCTTTTCTTGAAAGCACTTCCTCAAAACTTCAATCGAAGCTTGACGAGCTGTAATACGGTTTTGCAGAGGTCTGGAGTCATCAAGCAAGAACTTGCTAAGCTGAAAAGGAGAATGCATCTTGAATTTGATATTGAATCATGGATTTTGTTAGTTTTGTCATCAAACATTCTGCAGGTTGTTCTTTTTGTAATTTTTCTTTTATTTACAAATGATTAAAAGATTAAAGATCAGTTGAGAGATCTTTGTTTGCTATATTACATATTTTATAGTGAGTTTAATAGCAGGATATTGCTTTGCTTGCTGCAATTTTTCTTATCAAAATTCTGGTATTTATTTATATTCCTTTATAGCATAATGAAAAATAAGACACTTAAGCTGTTTAAGTTTATAAGCTTCAAAATAAAAAGTTTTGATGTATTGTTTAGACAAACTCGAGCTGCTCAAGCTAGATATCGAGTTAATTATCTTACCTTAATTTATGTGTGTATATACTAAGTTTTGCTGATAATAAATATTAACCATTCATTCAGATAATTTTCCTATACATATGTATTTGTGTATATAAAATCATGCATTTATAAAGTAATAAAACACTGTCCAATACAACCAAGCATTTGGTTTAAATGATTGATACATGATCAAAACAAAAGAATAAGAAACAAAGAATGAGTAACAAACAGTTACATGTTAATTTTAATATTAATTATTTCAAATTATCTTTTATAGTATCATATATTATGATTTGAGTAAATTCATATAAAAATATTAATTATTAAGAATTTTATTAAATTATGATTTGAGTAAATTCATATAAGAATATTGATTATTAAGAATTTTATTAAATTATATATTTTAATTATAATATATTTAATAATAATTATGTTAATTTATATTTTATAGTATCATATATTATGATTTGAGTAAATTCATATAAGAATATTGATTATTAAGAATTTTATTAAATTATATATTTTAATTATAATATATTTAATAATAATTATGTTTAAATATGATTAAATTATTTATTATTGATATTAATAATCTTATTAAAATTTAAATAACAATAACAATAATAATTTACCAAAACAAATTTCTGCTAATTATAAGAATTTTATTAAATTATATATTTTAATTAAAATATATTTAATAATAATTATGTTTAATTATGATTAAAATATTTATTACTGATAATAATAATCTTATTAAAATTTAAATAACAATAACAATAATCATTCACCAGAACAAATTTATGCTAAGGGTATTCTAGTCATTTTAGTATTTTCCATTATGCTATTACACCTCTATTCCATTCAACCAAACACAAGATTACTATTACGCCTCTATTCCATTACATTCAACCAAACAGTTGATTTGCTATTACACCTCTAATCCAATACACCTCTAATCCAATACAACGAACCAAACGCACCCTTAGTGTCGCCGCTGCATGTAGTGTGAATGTAGCTTAATATTCAAAAGAAACTGAAGCAAAAACAAATGGATTAATAAATATAAAATTATATCAGGAAATCAGCTTAATCCTTTTGGTCTTAACATACCTTCTTTGTTGTAGTTAAAGCCACGGACTCGCCGGAAAGTCCCTCGTACCAGTGTCGACACGCCGGAACATGCAAGGACACGGGATTTTGGTGGTTGAAAGTCGTTAAAAACATCAGAATAGTGATAGAAAATCTCTGTTTGAAACCTAAATCTGCACATCATCATTAAGATTTTCTATAATCTAATATGGTGCATGTTCTTAGGAGGTTCAGAGAGGTATAATGAGGGTATTTTTGAATATTTCGACACCGTTGACGGCGGCCGGAGTGGTAGCGGAGGGTCTAATGAGGTTCCGAAAGAAAAAGTAATTGCTTGAAGATGTCATCGTTTAACCCGTCGAGTATCTATGAACTTCTTAACAAAAAAATCATTTAAATGACAATTTTGCCCATAGACAGGTGTCATCTTCTCAACCTTTAGATATGAAGGAGTTTCCCACTACTTGCATGGGAATTCCCACCAATGTTCTTAACACTTGTAATGTGATAATGGAAAAAAGAGAAGAATTTGTTTGTTAACAGTTTCGTGTTTAATTACTAGTAATCGATGTGGGATGTTAATATCATTTGATGTGTTCTTTGTTTTGTTTAGGATTAGCAGCATTTGCATAAGAATCGTTTGCAAGAATATGCTCAGAGATCCAGGGTCGGTCTCCCTGTTTACCATAGCTTCAACGAAGGGTTTGCGCATGTTCCGAGGTTCAAAGCCACCGTTCGAGTTGGTCGAGTCACTTACACTTGTTGGCTGACTTTTCCACACCGGAAAGAAGCTGAGCAAAACGTTGCTCGGGTTCAAAGCCATTAAACAACTACTGATTGTAGATCTAGTAAGCCCTTCTGAATAACCTGTTAATGTTGTGGTAAGTCATTTCATCTCATTAAAAATGGTAAAAACTAGTGTTAGGACATGGTGAAGCTTTGAAATGCTGTAATGATCCATTAACCAAGCCTAGGAATGACACCTAACGCTAATGACCTTGTCCTGCCAACTTACGTTGTAAGCGTCCGAGTGCTGATGCCAATCATCGTACGAAACAAGCGGAATCCGCAGTACGAGGAGCGTGATCGGAAGAAAATGCGAATTGGTCGGCAGTAGGTTTGTGTTTCTCCATTTTGATCGTCTCCTACTAATGCTTAAGTTGAGTGCAAGGGGGCTAAAGCTACAATGTTGAATTGAACTTGACATGCATATATATATTCCATTTGATTGGTTGTAGGTTTTGTCTACCAGGAGGAGAGAAGAAAAGTTTTTGGGAATTCTATAAGATAGGAAGGGAACTTTGAAGCCACCCACATGGATTCAATGTGCTTTGTATGTTCTGATTATAAATATGGGCTGTAGGCATAGATGTTTATAGGTTGGGTCCAATCAAAATTTTAGACATATTTGTTAAGTTAGCTCGGCTAAAAAAATTGACCTAAAATTTTGTCCAAATTCAGCTCGGATAAAATGTTAAAATTCAAGTCCGGCATGCCCGTATTAATTTTTATATTAATTTTGTTAAATAATTATTTTAAAATTATAATACATAAAAAATATTAAAAATATTAAAATAAATATTTCCCTACAAATTGAAAATAAATTTAAAAATATGTATATTTAAATAACACTAAGATAAGTGCAACTTAACTAGCAAATATCTCTAAAATAGTAACAAAATTAACAATAAAATAAGAGTTATACAATATCCAAACAATAACAATCAAATAGTAACAATATAATAGTCAAATGGTAGCAAAACAGTGAAATACAACAATAAAAAATTGCAACAAAACAGTAAAAAAAAATAACAAATTTTTTTGCATATTCGAGCCGGTATTGGGCAAAAAAGCCTTACTCAAGACTAATCTATTTTCTAAACAGGCCTTATTTTTTTGTATGAGCCATTTTTCTCGCTTATACTTTTAATCAAATTCTCCTACTTTTTGAGTGGACCTTCGGATTGAGTGGCCCAACCTATAGACAAGTCTAGTTGTATAACCTTATTCTTCTATTTGGAACTCCTTTGTATCGTGTTGAATATGTTGAAAGTGTGCACTAAAAATGAAGTCACCAACATACGTTACTTTCCACTTCAGAGGCAATTGGTTTTGCATGTGCATGCGCAGCGAGAAGCTAAGAAATTACTTTTAAGGCAGAGATTAATGATAAAATTTAGGGGATAAAATATAAATTTATTATTATACTTAGATATAATTTTATAAATTTTAAAAGGGTAAAATGCCAAAGTTACCATTTTGGGACAAGGCGACTGCGTCAGTACTGTGTCTTTGCCCTATTGTGTGCATTGTGATATATTTGTAGGTGTTTATGTTGCACATTAAGTTTCGTTGTCTAACATACGTACGTAAAATTTGCTTGGCATAGGCAAATCCAAAAACACTACAAAACAGAAGGGGTAAAGTAACATTTAGACCATGATATGATGATGTGATACACTCTCAAAATATTATGTCATCAATTGGATCAAACTCGAAAAAAATGGCCAAATTTAAGGAGTAATATGGACTCAAATAAATTTAGTGATTAAATTAAAATTTTTTTTATCAAATTTAGAGACCAGTGGTGTGTTTGATAAACTTTTGAAAGCTTTCATTTAATATTTGAATGTGTTTGATAATCATTTTAATTTTTATTTAATATAATATTTTCAACAAAGAAATGTTAAATAAGATAAGTAGATAGGTAACTATTTATCAAAAATATTAAATTGATTTTATTTTATTAAAAATTGAAATAAATTATATTTTAAAAAAATTAGATATTCAAATTAACATATTATAATTTATCTAAAATAATATAAAATATTATATTCACAAGATTAAAATTAAATAATAAATAGCCTTTTTAAAATTAATATCTATTTTTATCAAACAACATAGTTTGTCGAGCGAATCCTGGTCCAAGACACTGACAAGCATTAAAACAAGTACTCAAGTATTTATGAAGAACACTAGATTAAATATGCTTGTGTATTTTGGAGGAGACCATACTCCTAATAGTTATACAAATTCTGAATTCCAAACGTGTCAGGATTCGAGAAAATCAACATCGAACTGTGTCTTTATCCTAGACGATAGATCAATAGTGTGGAGAAATGCCAAGCATAATTGCACTGTTAATTTCACTATGGAGGCCGAATATGTGACTACTTTTGAGGCAATAAAAGAAGTAATATGGCTTCAGAAGCTCCTTATGGATCTTGAAACCGGTCTTGGTAAGGGAAAACTATCATATTGTATTGTGACAATAATGTTACAATAGCTAAAACCAAGAAACCTGAAACCATAAGAGAACAAAACACAAGATAGAAAGTATGACATCACAAGTGAGGTAGTAGAAGATGAAATACTGGATATAATCAAAGTCACATCAGAGGATAACCTTACGGATTCTTTACCAAGACCGTGGTGGTTATGAGTTTTGAGAAACATGTAAAGGGTATGAGAATACGAAATATGACTCATTTACTTCACTAGAGCAAGTGAGATATTGTCAGTATCTAGTACGCTTAATGTATATGAATTAGTACTTTTCAAACAAATTAGTTTAATAAAAATATTCATCAATTTCATTAATCTCTTTATATATTGCCCTCTACGGTCTTGTGCATGCAAAATAAAATGAAATAAAATATTAACCCATTAATTATCTAATGTTTAACTAATACTAGGCGGTACTACGTGAGCGAATCGTAATATGAAAAGACAACTTATGTTACTAGATAATTTAAACACACTCTTGACAATAAACTTAATTGACATATTTTGCTATTTATTTTAATTAATTTTGAATGATTTTGACATTTTATTGGTAATTTTCTATGTAGGTATAATATTATTTAATGTGAAAAATTAATTTGAGTTGTGGGGTACAAGGAAGATTTTACAGGAGAACTAGAGTGGAGCCCACCATTCCTAAATTTTAAGACTATTTTAATAATTATTTTAAAGGGCAATTAAAATTCCATATATTTTATTTTAGGGTTTATTAGTCTATATATATAATAATAATAAACGGAGGCGTTTTACAACCACCCAAAACCATTGTCCTTTTTTTTATTTAATAAATTTTCTTTGTGTTATTTCATATCTTTATCCTTTTTTAAGTACGTAGTTAACTTTGATCTAATTTTAAGTCAATATTTAATTAACGTTTGGATTGTGAAACTTCGAATTCACATTTATTATTTTTCATATTGTTATTGTGGTTAGCTATGGTTTAGGAGATAAATCAATTGTCTCACAATATTGTTTTAGCTTCAAATCGAGAAAGGTTTTTTGTTAGATAAGGGTTAACTGTTGGGTTGTTGTCGTAATTAATTAAAAAATTTAAAGTTGTTTTCGATCTTTTTAATTGACTTATCGATTGGAGAAGAAAATTCATTGTTCGAAATCAATTTGAAGTCGGAGTCAATATCGCGCCTGAGGCTAGAGTTTTCATTTGTTTGTTTAATTTAATTTAATTATGTTTTACTTATTTTTATTTCATTTCTATTATTTAATTTCTATTAGTTTTAACCCCTTCTTTAATTTTGTAGATTCGTCTAATCTTAGTCATAAGAAATCATAAAATTAATCAATCTAGTCTTTGTGAGATCAACTCTACTCACCATACTGCAAATTAATTTAATTTCGATTTAGGTATATGAATTTATTTTTGGTGGATTCGACATCTATCAGCCTTTAGTCTAATAAAAAATGAGTAAATCGATTAAAAGTTTAATATGTCATCTATTAAGTCCAATTGGGAGGATCCTTTTTCTCGAGTATCGAAGTGGGTGGCTCCAACAAAATAGATATATATATATATATATATATATATATGACTAACTAGATTGAAAACACATAGGACGAGATCTAAGTAGAATAGATCTTAAATTTATTTATGAATTTATTCACTGATGACGTTTATAGTGTGACATGTCTTAATATTGAGTGGACGATGGATTATGCATGTGTGATTTTGTATACTTTAATATTAAGTGAAAGTTCTTATTTTAAATAAATAAAAAATTGAAAGTTGATGGATTAAATATATGACTTCTGCAATATTGGCTAAAGAAAACTCTACAACATGTTGAACATTATAAGAAATTAAATACGTCCAGCAGATTCAAAACTAAAAAGCTTAAAATTAAAGCAGGTAAACGGCTAAAGGCAACTCCACCACTAGCATTTGATGCAGCATATGCTCACTATACTCAACTTTCAAAAATTTCAGTTCTGCTATTTAAGGCTCTGCAGCAGCACCTGGCATGTAATACATACTAATAGTATATCAAAAGCAACTCCATTTAGCTCTAAGTGGTGAGGCCAGTTCACCAGCCACATTTTTTACAGGTCAGGGTGCTGGTGCAAAGCCTTAAATTATTGAACTGCAAATTTTGGAAGGTGAGTATGATTAATATGCTGCATCAAATGCCAGTGGTGGAGTCGGCTTTCTCTGTTCACCTTCTCTAATTCTAAGCCTTTTAGTTTTGAATCTATTGGATGTATTCAATTTCTTATCATGTTAATTGCAACATAATAAACATGGTTCTTGGCAAGAAAGCTGTTCCATTGACAAGTTTGTTCTACTTAATTAAGAGCCTTTCACTTTGTTGTAGCATTAAAAGGAAAAGAAGAAGAAGAAGAAGAAGAAGAAGAAGAAGAAGAAGAAGAAGAAGAAGAAGAAGATACTAATGTACAAAACGGAAAACTTTTTTATAAATTAATTCTTAAAATATGTACATTGAAAATTTATTATTTTGAAGGGTCTTACAAGACTTAGAGCTCCTTATGTTTTTTCCTCGCACCTAAAATGTTTTTAAGGGACGGAACTAAAGTGGATATTTTATAATAGTTAAAATGTAATATTTTATTTTAATTTTTAAAGGATTAAATCAAAATTTATCATTTGTAGGAGGTCAAAGTATAAATTTACTTATATTAATTTAAAACTTTCATAAATTGTAAAAACTAAAAATTAAAACTTTTCATTTTAGAGAGTTGGGAACCCTACTAGCCGAGGTCGCCCCTCACAAGTTTTACAAATCCATCAAGATGAAGAGTTTAGGATTTAAGGTGTTTAGAGGATTTTCAAACTATAAATTAAAAAATTGTGATTACTTAAATCAAAGTAAAATTTATTTTTATTTAATTTATAAATAATATAAAAAGTAAATATTTTACAATACTATATAATTTTTATACATAATATCTATATAAATGCACTGCCCTAAATGATATGTAATGATATATACAATTGATTTGTAGATTAGACGAATATACAAATTAATTATCAATATATATTTTCTTGTTGTAAATACATTAAATGGATGTCTATAACCCTTTAAATATATTAAAGTAATGAGATAAAACTCTTTACTTTATTTATAATCGGAGATCATTAAATGGAGTAATTAAGAAAACTTAATTCATTGACTGTAATACATTTACTAATTGAATGTAAAGGAGCTTATAAATAGCACCTTGTAAGTAAAAATTAAACAATGAAAATTCTCCCGTATTTTTCATCCACTTTTTACTTATTATTATTGTTTTATTAATTTTTCTATAACAGGTTATTAGCACGAGCTTCTACAAGTTCATAGTGAAGTTCACGTCATTTCTACTTTATGTAATTTGCCCGTATAACTCACGTTAAACCATATACGAATATGAATATTCAACAAAATTTTGATGGATCCAAAATCAATGGAGACATGTGTCTTGCAGATAGTGCTACAACACATAAAATACTCAAAGATAAAAAAATATTTTTCACATTTGACAATGAGTAATGCCCATGTTAATACAATATCGGGTAGTTCAAAACTTATTGAAGGCTCTGGAAGAGCTATTATATTATTACCTAAAGGTACAAAATTTGTCATTGATGATGCTTTATATTCCATTAAGTCTCAAAGAAATTTATTGAGTTTTAAATATATTTGTCTTAATGGATATCATATTGAGACTATGAATGAGAAAAATATTGAATATCTATATATTACAAATGTTGAATGTGGAAAGAAATATGTTTTGGAAAGACTACCTGCTTTTTCATTAGGTTTATATTATACACATCTTAGTGCAATTGTTACATGCTACTACAAACTAGAAGTTTGTAGAACCACATATTTTTACTATTTGGCATGACTGATTAGGCCATCCCGGCTCTATTATGATGCGAAGAATCATGGAGAATTCAATTGGACACCCATTAAAGAACCAAAAGATTCTTTAATTCAAGTGTTACTTGTTCTCAAGGAAAATTGATTATTAGACCATCACCAGCTAAAGTTGGGATTGAATCTCTCTCATTTTTGGAACGTATTCAAGGTGATATGTGTAGGTCCATTCATCCACCATGTGGACCATTAAGATATTTTATGGTATTAATAGATGCAGTTAGTAGGTAGTCACATGTATGTTTATTATCGACTCGCAACCTGGCATTTGCGAGACTACTTGCTCAAATAATTCGATTAAGAGCACAATTTCTAAATTATGCAATCAAAACTATTCATCTTAATAATGCTTATGAGTTTACATTCCAAGCTTTTTAATGATTATTGTATGTCAATTGGGATAAAAGTTGAACATCCTGTAGCTCATGTTCACACAGAAAATGGTTTAACTGAATTGTTTATCAAACGCCTCAAACTAATAGCTCGACCATTGCTTATGAGAACAAAACTCCCTATTACAACTTGAGGATATGGTATTTTGCATGCAACAACACTTGTGCGCTTAGGGCCAACAAGTTATAATAAGTACTCCCCATTACAATTGGCTTTTGGTCAGGAGCCAAATATTTCCCATCTTAGAATTTTTGGATGTGCAGTATATGTTCTAATTACTCCACCACAACGCACAAAGATGGGTCCTCAAAGGAGGTTGAGAATATATGTTGGTTATGAATCTCCTTCTATAATTAAATATGGTGAACCATTAACTGGAGATTTATTTACTGCACTATTCATTTATTGTCATTTTGATGAAACAACATTCCCAACATTAGGGGGAGAGAAAATACAACTGGTAAAAGAAATTACATGGAATGGATCATCATTATCTCAATTAGATCCTCGCACAAGTCAATGTGAACAAGAAGTTCAAAGGATCACACATTTACAAAACATCGGCAATCAACTGCCAGATTTATTTACTAACCTAAAGAGAATTACAAAATCTCACATACCAGTTGAAAATGCTCCAATACGAATTGATATCCCAATAGGGCAAATTGTTAGTGTAAAAGAAGGTAATCCAGGCCTAAAGTGTGGAAGGTTAATCTGTTCCAAAGATAAAAATCCTCGTAAAAGAAAAGGTGTAATTACTTAAGATGATAATATTGTAGAGGCAAGTCCCCAAGAAGAGGCCAAATATATAACTAATCAAAAAACCCCATAAGTGGTTCAGGTACCTGAAAATGGTGATAACGAATAAATCTCAATAAGTTATGTTACTTAAGGAAAAATATAGAATTGAAAAAATATAGTTGTCGACAATAGTTTTGCTTATGGGCACTCCTACTATCACCACCACATGTAGTATGAATGTGACTTAAAATTCAAAAGAAATCAAAGAAAAAACAAATGAATTAATAAATATAAAATTATATAAAAAAAATTCTATTTTGAAATATCAGCTGAATCCTTTTGGTCTTAACATACCTTTTTTGTTGAATTCTTTTCAACATATGGTTAATGAATGGCACTTTTAGCGTGTTTATGAAAAACATTGTTGTCTCATTCTTCAGAAGATGTGGTTGGACTTGCATTGCCACCTCTCTCCATCTCTGAATATACTACCTAAAGCTTTCATTTTGCTTCTTCTTCATGTTTTGCAGCGTAATTTTGTCGGGCGTTATGTTAGTCACATGGCTGTCTTATTTCATGAAAGCATGTGCCAAGTCTTTCCATGAGTTGATTTTGGCACAGCTTAGTTGGTTGTACCACTTAGCAACTGACCCAATCAAACTATCCTGGAAGCTGTGGATTAACAGTTGGTCATTATTGATGTATCCCATCACCCTTCGACAGAACATTGTGATATGGGCTTCAGGACAACTAGTCCTACTGTATTTTTCAAATTTTGGAGTTTTGAATTTTGGTGGGAGTACTAGATTTGGGACTAAGCTCAACTCCTTATCATTAACCCCGCAAAGGTAGTTAGTAGTTTTCATAGCTCTGAATTTTTTCCAACCACTTGCACCGATCTTCTAGCTATTTCGGCAATTCTACTATTGCTCTATCCATTTTAGCCATGTCGTTCAAATCGGGAAAATTGGGTTGGTTGGATTATCCTCGAGATTGGAACCTGAACCTGTTGGGTAGTTCACCGGTGCTAAGGCACCGGCTTGATATTGTTGAGGTCTTATAGTGACGGGTACCCTTTGTGGATATGGGTCTGGTTGGGTCTGGACATTTACCGAGGTAAAACCTGAGGGGTATGTAGGGTCTTCATTATCATCCCCCGAGTTAACCACAATGATTTTCCCTTTTTCAATCCCTCCAACCAACAACTGTGTCAACTAGCTTATCATACTTCGTTGAGATTATTGTATTTGATCCCTCATGTCTTACTGTACTTTAGCTAATTGTTCATGCAGCTGCGCTTGCAACTGATCTTGCATGTCTTTCTGAATTTGTTCTAATTTCTCTAATATTTGATCAATTGCTTTGGTTTTGCCGTGGGTATCGTAATGATATTCAGTTGGTATACTCTTGTTGGTTTGACTGTCATAATTTCGATTAATAAGGTCTTTTTATGGAATTTAATGCATATGATGAAATCTAATGCTGATGAATGAAATGAATGCAAAAAAGAGGTATTGATTTTAATTCAGTTCTATTAGAACAACTTTACCAGAAAACAAACCGCTTTACATAAAACAGATGTTTTACATATACGTCATTACCATAATACTTAAAGCCTTGACTTTCTTAAAAAGCCAAGTTAATTCTCGATCCCGATCTGATTCTAATTCGTATTTTAGCTTAACATGTCGGCTTGAACTGCTAAGGTTTGCAAATGGTCAGCTACTTCCCGTACTTGAGTTACAACTTCACCCATGATGTAGTCTCTATACCTAATCTGACCTTGAGAGTGTTGGAGTTGCTCTTTCCAGTGTTCATTGTTCGTTTCAAGAAGCTCAACTCGAAGTTCATAGTTTTGCAGTGCGGCCTCGAACTCTTCTATCTTTCCCTTCAACTCTTCAATCTTATTTAGGCTTGCTTTCAACTCAATTGCGGAGTTGCGACTACGATATTGACATAGTGACCTCTCTAATTCTACTAATCGGGTCTCTCAACCCAACTTTTTCATTTCGGCTTTCTAACAAATCTCTTTCTAGAGCATCGTTTCAAACTCGAGCATCTTGAAATTTCTTTTCCCATTGATCAGCTCTAATATTTTCTTCTTTGATTTCTTGCCACCATTATTTTGATGTTTTTTCCAACCCGACAGCCCTTATCGACAAACGCAGCTTCTTATAATCTATTTTTAGACTGTCCAAGTCTTCCCCAGCCTTGTTATTTCCTTTTCTCATTTTCTTGGTTTCTAACTTCTGGATGTCGACGTCTAATCTTAGCTGCATCTTTTCCTCTTCCAATTGTTCTATCTTTTTCCCCAACTTCGAACTCTTCTTTTCAAAGTCTTGCTTTATGATCTCTAACTCAGACAGGATCACTTGTAGGTGTTCTTCTATTGGCCGAGTGTTTTCTTGACTTGACACAAAAACATTGTCATTGACTATTTTATTATAATTTAATTTTTAAAATATGTACTTTGAAAATTTATTATTTTGAATGGGTAGAGCTTCCTTGTACATTTTACACCAAAGTGAAATTAATTTTTTTTTGGATAAAATTAAATTGTATAATTTTATAAAAATTGAATATAAATTTTTAATTTTATGGGGTGAGGAGCCTACCATCCCCATGCGAAATCACATTTTTCACAAATCCATCAGGATGAAGGGTCAATGTCAAATTTATTGTCTAGATTCCGTTCATAAATCCCTACATGCGAAATCACATTTTTCACAAATCCATCATGATGAAGGGTCAATGTCAAATTTATCGTCTAGATTCCGTTCATATATCCCTACATGTGAAATCACATTTTCATTTTATGTTTCACATTGATTTCAACACCTTTAGTCAATCCACGCTGTTTCTACTATGGAGAGTTTTAGGACTTTGTTCCCAAAAATAGAACCCATAAAAATATTTTTTGTTATTCTATTATTAGTTGATACTAGAATCATTATATTCTTATATATAAAAAAATTACTTATATATAATAATATTGATATCCAGAGCAATTAATCTTATTTTGGAAATTTGAGAATGAAATTAACCACAACTAGGCAAAAATCAAATTAGTTGGGCCCATGTTTTGGAAAATTGAGAATGAAATTAATCACAACTAGAGCAAAAATAAAATTAGCTGGGCCCGGATTTTGGAAAATTGAGAATCATAGTTGTGTATAAAGCTTAAGGTTTTGGTTCATCCAAATGCTCCAAGGTAGCAGCTGAGTGGATTTGAGATGATGGATCTTAAACTGTTATGGATATTGCTCACTACATCTCTGTTTTTGGTACAGACCCAGGGGTGCTGGCAGCAGGAGAGAGTTGCTCTCTTACAACTCCATTCTGTTTTCGATGTTAGCGACTGGATAGCTGAGAAAGGTTCGAATTGTTGTCACTGGAAAAACATTGAATGCCATAATACTAGTGGACGAGTGAAAGGACTTTCTCTTCCTTTAAAATATTCATGGAACCGGGGAGATTCATCTTGGTATCTCGATGTTTCTTTATTTCTCCCTTTTAAAGAATTGAAGAGTCTTGATTTATACGGGAATGGAATAAAGGATTTTATTGATAACAAAGGTTTGTTGCTTTATATTTCTATGATCAATTAATCTCTGCCGATAGAAATTGAGTTCAAGTCAGTGAATTTTCTTCATTCAATATTTTATAAATTATGGCACTAACGACCAAAAAAATCTTTTTTGCAGTACCTTTATCAACTGCCTTCAGCAATTTGGAAATGCTTATATTATCTAATAATGATTTCCATGACAGTATTTTATCAAGTGAGTTTTATCTCTCAAATATTTTATTTGGTTTGGAGTAAACTTATTTCGGTAGTTTATTTTGGGCCCTATATATTGATTTTTAATATGTAAAGATAGATGATAGAATACAACAATAATTAATTAATAAAAAATAAATTATTGTTCTTGAATAGAAGTGAAGACTCTGCCAAACTTGAAGGTCTTGGATTTAAGTGACAATAGGATGGAAAGTCTCCAGCATTTACAAGGTATAAATTGAAATCCATATTCAATCAACAAGTTCTCAAGTTAGTATGATCCATGAATTTATGAGCAACTCAGCTAATATATATATATATATATATTAAATTTTTAGTAATAAATTATTACTGCACCAGATAAGATAAAAGCATTGGGAGAAATTGAATGTTTTGGTTAAAATATACCATGAGTCCCTATATTCTTCATCAATTTAGAATTTAATTAAATTATTTTTAGATTTTAAAATTTAGGTCTAATTGTTAACACGGTTAAACAATTTTATTAAATTCACGTTTATTATAATGTCATTTTTTAGTTACGTTACTACCAAGTAAATTTTTTTTGTTTTAAAATGTCGCAACAACAAATTTAACAAAAAAATGGTGTTAACAATTGGATCTGAATTGTAAAGGGACTAAATTTCTTAAAATTAAAACTTTTAAATTTATGAAGAGTGTAGGGACGTATAACATATTTTGACCAATATTTTTTTTGAAGTTATATAAAACAAGAGTTCCGTAAAACAATATCACAAATTTTCTACAGGGATGAATGTGGAAGAGCTTCACTTGAGTGGGAATAGGTTGAAGAACAGTGATCTGACATATATTAAAGGGCTAAGTGTAAAGTCCTTGAATATTGGAGGAAACCTACTGCAAGGATCAATTGACATTGGAGGTATACGTACAATTAATTTCATAAACCAATAAGTTGAGTTATACATAAAGAAGGTTTTTAATAATTTTTTAACTGCAAGAAGAATTTATAGTCTATTATATGACCATATCATATAGGATTCATATTTTGGGAAATGGATTAAAAAACATTTATGTATTTATTTCTTTTATATGTGCTTGTTTTTTCTAAAAAAATAAATATAATCAGTTTGATTTTAATTTTTAGTATAACAATGATTTAAACTCATGTTATTTTTAGGTTAATAGGACATAATTTAGAATTCCATAGCTATATTTTTGTGATGATTATTTAAGTGGACTAACAAAATGAGTATTGAATTGATTTGGATAGTGTTGAATAATATGACAAAGCTGAGGAAGTTGGATATGAGTTTCAATAAAATTGAGAGACTTCAAAATGCTCAAGGTATGTGTTTGATATATTTTACTCTATCAGATTTTGTACATATACATGCAAGTAATTTTAATATTCCCTTGATAACAAATCTACTAATCTAAATGCTGTGTGGATGGTGAGAAACCAGAAAAGCTTGATTTGAGTTACAATTCCTTCAATAATACCCTACTGACACATCTTGGAGGACTTTCTAATTTGAAGTTTTTGAGTGTAGAGAATAACCTAATTAAAGGATCAATAAATATTATATTTATTGAAACTATATTAACTTTATATATATTAAATTATTTTAAACAAATCAAACTATAAGTTTCTGCATTAATTAACTACTTATTTGCAATTATTTAGTGATAATGCCACAATGATAATAGCAAAGAAATTAAAATTCTTTTTAAAAGAAAATTTCATTTTAAAGTTAATGATTTTGGCTCACAAGTTTGTCTCATTCTGTTAGATTTTTGGTTTGTATTTATTTTGGCTCATATCTTACCATGGATCTTTTATATATATATATATATATATGTTGGTTTTTGTTTATGCAAACATATATTTCATTGCTCCTGAATAGAAGTGAAGAGTGTGCCAAACTTAAGTTCGTTAATTTAGAATTTAATTTTTACGCTTTAGATTTTAAAATTCAAGTCTAATTATAAACACGATTAAATATTTTCTTAAATTTAAGTTCATTATAATATTATTTTTAGTTACATTACTACCAAGTGATTAAATTTTTGTTTTGTTTTAACATGTTACAACAGCAAATTTAACAAAAAAAAATGGAATTGACAATTGGACTTGAATTTTCAAATCTGAAAAGTAAATGGACTAAATTTCCTGAAATTAAAATACAAGAATTAAATTTTAAATTTATGAAAAGTATAGGGACTTATAGCATATTTTAACGAACATTTTTGTTTGAAGTTATATAAAACAAAATTTCCGTGAAACAATATCACAAAATTTCTACAGGAATGAATTTGGAAGAGCTTGGCTTGAGTTGGAATAGGTTGAAGAACAGTGATCTGACATATATTAAGGGGCTAAGTCTAAAATCCTTGAATATTGGAAGAAACCTACTGCAAGGATCAATTGATATTGGAGGAGGTATGTACAATTAATTTCAAAAACCGATAAAAGAAGTTTTTTTAATAATTACCGCTAAAAGAATTTATGTCTAATATGTGATCATATCATATAGGATTTTGATATTTTGGGAAATGAATTAAAAAATATTTATGTATTTATGTCCTCTATATGTGCATCGCTTTTCTAAAATATAAAGATAAGTGGTTAATTTTTTTAGAATGAAAATAAATATCAAATTAACAGGTCGCAACTTGGAATTCAATAACTATATTTTTGTGATGATTATTTAAGTGGACTGACAAAACAAGTATTGAACTGATTTGAACAGTGTCGAACAATCTGACAAATCTGAAGAAGTTGGATATGAGTTATAATGAAATTGAGCTTCAATATTCTGATGGTATGTGTTGATATATTTTACTCTATCAAACTTCGTACATATACATACAAATAATTTTAATATTCCCTTAACAGCAAATCTAATTATCTAAATGCTTTTGTATTTAATGATTCTTAAACAAATCAAACTACTTTCTTGATTTACTGCATTAATTAACTATTTTCTTCAAATCTTTACAGAACTAGATGTTTTGATCAATTTAGAGGAGTTAGTGTTGGATGGTTTACATCTCAACAACAACATTCTTCAAAACATTCATGTATTGAATTCTCTCAAAGCCTTGTCTTTGAATGACTGTGGGCTGACCGGAGCACTACCTACCCAAGGTAAATTAATCATGATTTAATTATTTAAGTGAGACTAAATGATTTCTTATCATTAATTTTGGAGATGATTACTTATTATTTAACTGATTTCGCAAAGTAACTGTTTTTGAATATCGCAAAAAAATGAGCTCGAAAATTGGAATAACTAGCACAAATTTGTTTTACAGGATGGTGTGACTTACGGAAGCTTGAGGTGTTGGTTCTTAGTAAAAATGCACTCGAGGCATGTTTGGCTAACTTATCATCTCTTTATCATTTGGATATTTCCAGTAATCAGTTCATTGGAAATGGTGCCTCCATTGCTCTAGCCAATCTCACATTGCTTAGATTCGTTTCTCTTTCACAAAACCTATTTGAAGTTCCATCCTTTTTCATGTCATTTGCCAACCACTCACATCTCAAAGTCCTCTCCAGCGATCAAAATAAGTTAGTCAAAGAGTCTACCATTCAAACTTGGGTCCCAAAGTTCCAAATAAAAGTTTTCCGTTTGTCAAATTGTACAACAAAGGAACTCCACAATGAAGTTCCCAAATTCCTCTATTACCAATATGACCTGAGAGCTATTGATCTTTCATATAATAATTTTGGAGGAAAGGTACCTTTGTGGTTGTTGCAGAACAATACAAGATTGGGAGCATTTTCAATGAAGGGCAATTCTTTTATCAACCGTGATCTCCAGTTCCCTTCACATCCAAATCCATACATGTCCGTTGTTGATCTATCTGAAAATAAAATACAGGGTCAAATTCCGACAACATTTGTTCAATTTTTCCACAACTATGGGGGTTAAATTTATCTAGCAATATCCTTGAAGGTAATATTCCTCCTTGTTTGGGTAGTTTAAAAAGTGGGAACAATGAGTTATATTTAGATCTATCACATAATCAGTTATCTGGGGGAATACCAGAAAACTTGGCTAAAAGTGACTCATTAGTGTTTCTTAGACTATCGAATAATCATCTGAGTGGGAGGATAATTCCAACTATCTTTAGCTCACATTCATTACGTCGGTTATATTTAGATGGCAACAATTTTGATGGGAGGTTACCTAGTATTGATGTCACAATTGTCCGTCTATCTCCTATTGAGGATATGGTTTTGAGTAATAACAACTTGTCTGGCGAGCTCCCAAGATGGATATCAAATCTATTAGATTTGAGGGAATTGGCTTTATCCAACAATCAACTTGATGGTCCCATTCCAATGGATTTGTGCCATCTAAATCACCTCAATATTTTGGACCTTTCCCAAAATAATTTCTCTGGCCCAATACCATCTTGCTGCGGTGCACAATCTATTAAACATCTCCATTTGAATGGAAATAGATTAAGTGGGACATTGGGAAATGCATTCTTTAACTGCTCCTCTTTGGTGACTTTAGACATTAGTGAAAACCAGTTGACTGGTGAAATTCCAAATTGGATTGGTACTCTTTCGGCTTTACGTGTCCTCCTCCTCAGGGCCAATCTTTTTACCGGTGAAATTCCTATTGAGTTATGCAAATTGCACTCATTAAGCATCATGGATCTTTCTCAAAACAATCTTTCGGGTCCAATACCTTTTTGTTTGAGTAATTTAACTCTTGAGCCAAGTGATGAAAAATCTTCAGCAAAAACGGATTTGCCATTTCTTCTATTAGACTGGGACATAGCTAACTATAGTGAATCGGGCGAATTTGAATGGAGCATTAGAAGCGGACTTTTTACAACGGATGTACCTTTATTAATTGTGAATCAAAGGGAAGAAAAGGTGGATTATACGACAAAGAGAGCATCTTACACATACAAGGGAAACATTCTTACGTATATGTCTGGAATTGATTTGTCATGTAATAGGTTAACAGGTGAAATCCCCCCTGAGATTGGAAATTTGAGTGAAATTCGTTCATTAAACTTGTCGCATAACAATTTGTCTGGACATATACCATTCATGTTCTCAAGGCTTAATAAAATTGAGAGTTTGGACCTTTCTCACAACAACCTAAGTGGAATAATCCCTACTGAATTGACGAAGTTGTATACCTTGGAAGTTTTCAATGTGTCATACAACAACTTGTCAGGGAGTATTCCATCTCAGAAAGCTCAATTTGCGACCTTCGATGAAAGCAGTTACATGGCAAATCCTTTTCTTTGTGGACCTCCCCTGCCTAAAGATTGCAGCGAGCCTAATTCACTCTCGACAACAACACCAAATGCCTCAAATGATGAAGAAGAAAGTGGTTTGATGGACATGTATGTTTTCCAGATGACCTTTTTTGTTTCTTATGTAATTGTATTATTGGTTATTGCTGTCATCCTGTATATAAATCTATATTGGCGACAAGCTTGGTTTTATTTCGTTGAACACTGCATCAAGACTTGCCAATATTTTATTGAGGACAATCTTCCACGATTTTCCATCTTAAAAAGAAGCAAGTAGCCTTGTGCTTTGCTGGTTTACATTTGTATGTATCAATTTTCATGCTTTTCTGTTATATTCGAAGTTTGTTTCGGTTATCTACTTTGACCTTTCTAAAGCTAGACTGTAATATTTCTGTTCTCTAATAATTGATTTTATAATGAGAAAAGCATATGTACCTTTATGCAATTTCAATTAGAATATTCAATTACTGCTTTATGATTCCCAGCATCCAAATAGTATAAAGTTAAATTTAACATATTGTAGCAAGCATGCTTCCTTTACATAAAATGGAACATCAGATCTTTTACAAAAATATTTATACAAATGACGCACAGTTCAACCATCAATTAGTTAGAAAAATAAATTATAAAGATTGAAACAAAAGAAAAAAAATAAAATGTGATGGCTTTATATAAAAGTTACAGGGTCGTAATGTTTTATAAGTAATTTTATATAAAGTTATGTCTTTATATAATAACTTTACACGTAAGGATTACATCTTTACAACACAACTATTTGAACAAAATTATAAATTATTAGACTTTTAAAGCGTAATAAAAGATTATTAGTACCAACATTATACATTACTAACACAAATTTCATGTTCTATTCAGGTAGATCATTCATCTCAAATTTGAAACTATTTGTTTTATGAAAACAAAAGCCTATCAACCATTGTATATAATAATATTTTGTATCGATATGATAGAGATATTAGATCAATTCAAAATTTTACAACTATAATGATAAATTCAAAGATTTAATTTCTTAAAATATAAATTATAGACAAAGTTATGAAAGTTTGTATTACTAGTGTAATGCACCCTACCATTTCTATAATTACTTGGTTATATCATGAATTGGGTCCCTCCCATTTTTTTATCCATATAAAACAAAAGTCTTTATATACTTTTTAAAATGAGAAGATATTCAAAATAATTGTTTTGTGGCATTAATCTAAAATATGAAACTCATATTCAACAATGGTTAATTTTTAGATGATTTAATTAAATAATACGACATTAATCTAAAATATGAAACAAATATTGTCTTTTTATCATGTTGATGAATGTGGCATTGGTTTAAAATGTATAATACCGATGGTGTTAAATACTCTTTTTGTTTAGTGGGTTTTAGAGGTATGTTAAAGAATATTGAAAAACGAATATTTTAAAAATATTTTTCTTTTCAGTTTTGAATTTTTTTAGAATTAGAACTTAATTGATAAAGTTTGTAAATGTTGATGGCTAAATTTATTAAAATTTTAGGATTCAAACTAAAATAGTAAATTTTGTAAATATTAAGGGCTAAATATGTTTATTTTTTTTTACATTTAGAATTAATTTGATAGAATTTATGAATATTGGAGGCTAAAATTGTTATTAGGAAAAAAGCCACATTAAACTTCTATTATATCGAGTTAATGACAGTTAATGAAAAATGGACTAAATACTTTTGAAATTTTACCTTAAGAATGGTTGTTGGAAACTGGATCGGTTGGATTAAAAATTGGTCGATATACTAATATTGACAAAGAAGTTTAATTGGTTTTTGAGCAAATTACTTTGAATTGGTTGAGCTAGTGTTTGAACAGGTTGAACTAATTTTATAATTTTTTATTTTTAACCTTTTAATAAATTTTTAATAATTTATTTACATGAAAACTAGATCAATGGTCGGACCGAAAACTAATGACCCAACTGATTTGACCACTAATCCAACTTTGAAATGCAAGAAGGTTGAAACCTTAATATAACATTTTTAAGTAAATTATTTCAAAATTTTTATATAAACTCAAAAAAAAAAAATCTTTGCAATAATATTTGTTAAAAATTTGGCATTTTAAATTTTTAAATTTTTAACCCACTGATCCAATCAATTTGGGACGGTAATATCATAAGATGTGTGTTTTTTGCATTTGCATAAGAATCGTTTGCAACAAAACGCTCAGAGGTTCAATTAGGTCTCTCGGATTACCAAAGCTGCAACGAAGAGTTTGCGTATGCGCTGAGGTTCAAAACCACCATTCGTGTCGATCGAGACATTTATACTTCTAGGCTGACTTTCCCTCACCGGAAAGAAGCCGAGCAAAATATTGCTCGAGTTGCTCTTCAAGCCATTGAACGAACAAATACAACCATGGATGTGGAGAAACACCCGAGCTTTTCTGCTATTTATCATGTCTTCATTGTTTCATTTCTTGGTATGTTGGCTGTGATGAGGACTTTGTTCTAACTTTATAATATATATATATACTTTGTGTATATGATCCGAAATGCAGTAAATCAATCCTTAATGAGTCTACTTCTAAAACGAATCACGTAATGCCGATATACACAACTATCCAACGAGATCAACTGCATCCGATTTATGCATCTTCATGGCTTTTTTACTGTAAAATTTACTGGGATAGATTAAGGGGTGCACAGTAGAATATTCTTTTGACCTCATCTACCTAAGTTACTTCCTAGGACCGTCAATCCTAAGGTTTAATCACACTTAACCCAATTCAACTAATTTCAGGTAAACCTTAAAACTTCAGCTAATTACTCCCATTTCCGCTCATCAATCTCCCTACGGTTCTTAGTTCGTCATGCATCTAAATGCGAACCCCTCAAATCGAATTTTAGACATTCAATTAAATATAAAAAAATAAGAGAAAGGGAAATGAGGATTGAATTTTTTTGATGTAGATAAAGTTTCGAAGTTGAAAACTCGTAGAACGATGTTGAATGATGATCGATTGAAAACAGAAATGAAATAAATAATAAAGTTGCTGAATTGAAATTGAAAACTGAATTTAATTGAAAGAAAATAAAGTAAGAACAAAAAAATCCCTAAAAAAATAAAGCCTAGTCTAATAAGGACTTAAAACTAAGGAAAAAGCTCCCTTAATCAGGTATTGAGCACTAATATTTATAGTAGTTGTGTTAAATGACCAAATTAGGTTAATTATACAGATGACTAAATGTGTTAAATAAGGTAGTACAGATTGAAACACCCTCGGTTAAGATTTTGGCCTTATCGAACCGTGTTGCAATATTGAAGGAGTGTTGTCGCGACATTGGACTTCAAATGTAATTTCATTTGCCTCGAAGTTGGTTGTCACGACATTGATGGTAGACTGCTCCCTGTTAGCTTTGAAGTTTGATATTGCGACATCCAATTTGGGTGTTGCGAGATCTCGAGTAGTCTATTAACTCATCCGCCTAAAACGATATGCTGCACATTCAATCAACGCATTAGTCTTCCCTTAGGCCCAGATTGGCCCAATGGGTCATAAAACACACAAAATGACTAATTTTATTAACTTTAAACATAAACATGTGAAATAAAAAAAAAACTAAATAACAGGATAATAAATTACTTAAAAACAAGCTCATTAAGTATTTAAAAGAGCTCAATTTGCCACAATGAATCGTGGCAGATCAGATGTACCATTTGGTATATAAGTTTGTAGTGTATGTTTTGGCTAAGTTGATGATATCTGAATAAGGACTTTTCTTTGAAATGGTATGGCATGTTAAGCTGATGATTAGGCTATTTGAATTGGTTAAGTTGATTAATGTCATGGAAATGGTAAGATAATTGTTAAATATGTCATATAACTTTGGTGTAGGTTTTGATTGATTTATGTTGAACTTTTGAATTGATAGTTTCCAAATGGTAAAATGAATATGCTTGATGTAATACCCCAAACCCGACTTAGAAGTTTAAGCTAATCTGGAGGAGTTACATCAATGCATTGAAACTTGTTTCAATAAGAACTCAGACTCAAAACCGTACTTGATTTGCAACGGAAAACTTTTTGGAGTTTTAACTTAAGTGATTTTGTAGCTTCGCGTTAGGAATTATCAATTACTGACGAGATTAGCAAAAAACAAGGTGAGTTTAAAAACATATTACAAACCTAAGAAATCAAATCAAACTATCAGTGCAAAAACAATCCGAGCTCCCGTACGGCATCCGATCCTAAGTCAAAAGACTACATGAATAGGCAAAGATAAGACAAAGGGGTGGGCAACAAAGCACAGTATATAACCAAACTTGAATACAAATAAACAGACCACAACATATAAATTGAAGTAATGCAGAGAACTTAATAGCGGTCATATAACCTACACGGAATAGATCCAGAGTATCACAGAGATTTCAACAATGGTATTACAATAGAACAGAACATCAAATGTATGTCTATGTCGATGCAGTATTTTTCAAAACCAACTAGATTGCAGATTTATAGAAAACATCCTGAATTTGCAAATAATTATGGACAGTGCCACCTGAATTTGTAGTTAAAACTGCCATATCAGATACATGTGGTCAAGCCACTAAATTGCAGTCAAGCTGCCAAAACAAAATTATGGATAAACCACCAGATAATGTAGATCATTAAACTACCAGAAACTTCTTTCATATTATCCCAAATCCCATGCAATATGTCATAACATGCATATACAGAGTTAAAGTGATAAGCATGTAAATCATGCTATTGTACAATAACAAAATCAGTAGGCATGAGAGTCCATGCTTTGTAAGACAGATGTATTAAACCTCAATAGATCACATCAGATTGCCATGAAGTCATATACATGGTTATAAATAAGAATTAATACCAATCAATTCCACACATTCGGATATCCTATATTTTTAAGCAACAGAGTAACACAATGTGTATCATCAGACTTGACAGAATATGAATCGTACCTGGATAATTTACATACCTCAACGCATCCAAATAAGGGCATATTATACAATAGCAATCATTTTCACTTATCTTAAATTAAAATAAACATACGTACAGATAGCAGATTATACACTAATAAATAAATGCTTCCTGAGTTTTATAGCTTAATACAGATCATACAGACCCTACAAAAGGCCTACACTCGGTCCAGACAACGTTCACGGTCCTAGGGAAAATTTTAGAATTTTAACCCACATACCCAAGTGGATACATACGGCCTGGGTGTCTTGCCTGTGTGACCCACATGGCCAAGTACACGCCTATATGGCCCTCTTGGTGACTCACATAGCCTGTCACATAGCCTTGTACACGGCTGTGTGGTCCCAAACAATGAGTTACATGTGCCCTGGACACACACCCGTGTCGCTAGCCCGTGTGACCCTAAGTAGTGCCTTACACGACTATGTGGCACACACAGCCTACCATACAGCCTAGCATACGATTGTGTGGCATCAAAGGCCATGTTTTTTGACGTTCACAAATCGTAAAAATTTGGGTTTTTAGTACCCACCTGATATGATTTTAACGTAGAAGCAACAGAGACGATCCTGGAACCAAAAAAACTACATTACAATGACTAAATCAGACGAATAAACCGAAACAAAATGCTTGAATTAACATCCAAACCAAAGTACAACGAAAGACTTCAACACCAAATCTTAAATGGAGTTAAACACTTACCCTTGCTCGTAAATCGAAACATGCAACTCAAATAGTTGAGGAAAAGCGTTACTCTTAATATCTCTGCCTAACAAACTTGTGCAAATTAGAAATCTACTTCATACAGAAAATATTACTTCGTTCATCAAAATTCATACATAGAAAAACTTGACAAAGAACACTTACACAATCTGATTGAAGAATTACAGGAAAACAAAACTTCAAATATCAAATACGAAAGGATTCGAATAGTAAACTAAAGGTGGAAGAAGATCCCAACCAAGAAGAAAAGAAAAGGAAATGGTAAAGAGAAAAATGGAAGGAAAACAAAAAAAAGTAAAAAAAGAGAGTTTTTTCTTTGAAAGAAACTTAGGGTGAGTTTGGATGGGTGGTGCGTTTACCTGCAGTTAGTGTAAAAAAGCAGTGGCGGTGAGATTAGATACTGTAGCGATACTGTAGCGTGAGACAAAAAGTAAGCTAAACGCATCACACCGCACCCAATCACCCATCCAAACCCACCCTTAATTAATTTCAAAAAATAGAAACTAACTCGCAAGGCAGCATAACAAAAACAACTTCTCATTACTTTCTCATAGACTCGAACACAAGACCACAAGTTTAACCATTGAATCATCAAGCTCATTCTTGCCATCAACTGAGCTAAAATAATATTAATGTCGGATGCTCAAGAATAGGAGTTTAGACAAAAGTAGTAAAAATTTTCAAATAAAGGATTCAAACCCAGAATCTCTTACACACAAACACAACACTAAACCACTGAATAAGATTAACTTGTTAAAATTTTCGAAATCTTAATTCACAAATAGAGAGATAACCACTCTTGGTTTTACAACTTAATTTCTTCTAGCCCGGTTTTTGGGATGTTACGCTTTAATTGAAATAGAAAGCATTTTGATGTAGATGAATGAAATGGATACTAATGTGCTTAAATATGAAATGATTAGTTTGTAAGGTATAGCATGGATGGTTAATTGGTATATACTTGGTTGTCATTATTTGGTTTAATGACATTGTATTTGTGTAGGACTGAATGAAGCCACTTATGTAATGGTTTAAAATCACTTGAATTGGGTACCGGATGTGTATTTTGCGAAAAGAAAAAAAGGTCAATGTCGTGATCATGGGTTCTCGATATCACAACATCGCTATCTTAGAGAGTGAAGTTGCAACAAGCTTATGCATGCCGTTGTGGCATGACATACTGAGATGACCACATTGCGATGAGAAGATGATGAAGTTGTGATGTTGGCCCAAAAATTTTTAAAACCTTACAATTTGGTCAAAATTCAAGTACGGACATATGAGAATTATTAAGCTTGTACAAACCTCGAAATTGTTTGTATATTATGACAAATGCTTGTTTTGATTGTATTTTAATGAATATCAACATAAATCGAGATATGTCTATAATAGATGTTGCTTTGGTAACTAGTATAGCATTCGTAGCTCGAGACCGACGATAGGGTCGAGCAAGAGATCTTACATTATCTCTTGTTTATATGTTTTAAATGACTTGGGGATATATGTTTGTTATTGGAGATATTATGTTATCTATTATGCATAATGTAGGAGAATTAAAGCAATAGAATAAATCTTTACAAGCATTGAATTAAATAATTAATAACTAATTGAATTTAAATTAATTAACTATAATTAAAATAAATCTCAAGAAAACCATAAAATCTCAGCTAAGGTTGATAATCTTAAGCTATGTTGTATGTCTGAAATTAACAATTAATGGTAGATTTAGGATACAAGCATGGTAGCCATTACTCTTATCTCGAGCAATCTCATCTTGTTTGCTACTTAAATCCATCAATGGCGCAATGATGGAATTTAGTATAATTAAATATTAATGACTTTTAAAAAATATGGTCAAATTCTGGTTTTAATCCCTCGATTTAGTTTTATCCTTGAAGTTGATAAAATTTAGTCATGTATTTTTTAATAATGTCATTAATTAATTACAATAACAAAATCATGAGGCATGAGAGTCCATGCTTTGTAAGCAGATGTATTAAACCTCAATAGATCACATCAGTTGCCATGAAGTCATATACATGGTTATAAATAAGAATTAATACCAATCAATTCCACACATTCGGATATCCTATATTTTAAGCAGAGTAACACAATGTGATCATCGACTTGATGAATATGAATCGTACTGGATAATTTACATACCTCAACGCATCCAAATAAGGGCATATTATACAATAGCAATCATTTTCACTTATCTTAAATTAAAATAAACATACGTCAGATAGCAGATTATACACTAATAAATAAATGCTTCACGAGTTTTATAGCTTAATCGATCATCAGACCCTACAAAGGCCTACACTCGGTCGGACAACGTTCACGGTCCTAGGGAAAATTTTAGAATTTTAACCCACATACCCAAGTGGATACATACGCCTGGTGTCTTGCCTGTGACCCACATGGCCAAGTACACGCCTATATGGCCCTCTTGGTGACTCACATAGCTTTGTCACATAGCCTTGTACACGTACTGTGGTCCCAAACAATGAGTTACATGTGCCTGGACACACACGTGTCGCTAGCCGTGTGACCCTAAGTAGTGCCTTACGACTATGTGGCACACACGACCTACCATACTGACCTAGCATACGATTGTGTGGCATCAAAGGCCATGTTTTTGCGTTCACAAATCGTAAAAATTTGGGTTTTAGTACCCACGATATGATTTTAACGTAGAAGCACGAGACGATCCGGAACCAAAAAACTACATTACAATGACTAAATCAGACGAATAAACGAAACAAAATGCTTGAATTAACATCCAAACCAAAGTACAACGAAAGACTTCAACACCAAATCTTAAATGGAGTTAAACACTTACCCTTGCTCGTAAATCGAAACATGCAACTCAAATAGTTGAGGAAAAGCGTTACTCTTAATATCTCTGCCTAACAAACTTGTGCAAATTAGAAATCTACTTCATACAGAAAATATTACTTCGTTCATCAAAATTCATACATAGAAAAACTTGACAAAGAACACTTACACAATCTGATTGAAGAATTACAGGAAAACAAAACTTCAAATATCAAATACGAAAGGATTCGAATAGTAAACTAAAGGTGGAAGAAGATCCCAACCAAGAAGAAAAGAAAAGGAAATGGTAAAGAGAAAAATGGAAGGAAAACAAAAAAAAGTAAAAAAAGAGAGTTTTTTCTTTGAAAGAAACTTAGGGTGAGTTTGGATGGGTGGTGCGTTTACTCGGTTAGTGTAAAAAGCGTGGCGGTGAGATTAGAATCTTGTAGCGATCTTTGTGGCGTGAGACAAAAAGTAAGCTAACGCATCACACCACTTCCAATCACCCATCAAACCCACCCTTAATTAATTTCAAAAATAGAAACTAACTCAAAGGCAAATAACAAAAACAACTTCTCATTACTTTCTCATAGACTCGAACACAAGACCACAAGTTTAACCATTGAATCATCAAGCTCATTCTTGCCATCAATGAGCTAAAATAATATTAATGTCGGATGCTCAAGAATAGGAGTTTAGACAAAAGTAGTAAAATTTTCAAATAAAGGATTCAAACCGAATCTCTTACACACAAACACAACACTAAACCATGAATAAGATTAACTTGTTAAAATTTTGAAATCTTAATTCACAAATAGAGATAACCACTCTTGGTTTTACAACTTAATTTCTTCTAGCCGGTTTTTGGGATGTTACGCTTTAATTGAAATAATTAATAACTAATTGAATTTAAATTAATTAACTATAATTAAAATAAATCTCAAGAAAACCATAAAATCTCAGCTAAGGTTGATAATCTTAAGCTATGTTGTATGTCTGAAATTAACAATTAATGGTAGATTTAGGATACAAGCATGGTAGCCATTACTCTTATCTCGAGCAATCTCATCTTGTTTGCTACTTAAATCCATCAATGGCGCAATGATGGAATTTAGTATAATTAAATATTAATGACTTTTAAAAAATATGGTCAAATTCTGGTTTTAATCCCTCGATTTAGTTTTATCCTTGAAGTTGATAAAATTTAGTCATGTATTTTTTAATAATGTCATTAATTAATTTAAATATCTAACAATGTTAATTATTTCAATTAAAATTCTGATTTAATTTTTTTTCTTTGACTCATGTTGATATAGATTCTTTTGTGTTGAAAAGATGTTATTAAGAAAACAATTATATCAACATTTTACCTGGAATAGTTAAAATCAAATAGCATCAAGATAAACAAAAGGTTAAATCTTAAATTTGAGTATAGTTTAAGGACCAAAATAATAATTTAACTAAAAATAAATATATTATTTAGTATTTATTGACATTGAATTAAAGTCGTCAATGAAGATGATGTACATTGCGTTGACATAAATCTTGATAAGTTCGATAGGTGTTCTCAAAACACGAAAGAAAATAAACTCTCAAAAATGTATAATTGATCAAAAGTTGTAAATTGTAAAATTTAACAGCTTACAAATGAATCCTATTTAACATTCGAAGATCTGAAGTTGGAAGTGCCGCTTAATGCTATAGAAGAGGTGCTCCACGATGATGAATGTCATGTAGTTGTGCCTCCACTACAGGTTTTGTAATCAGTCTTCTTAATTTTCTTCTTCTTATATTTTATATGAAAAGATAACTTTGACCTAAAAATAATATCTATTGCTTTTTTTTAAAAAAAAATATGGGACATTTGGTGAGTTCTTCACTTATACTAACTAAGCAAGAAACTTAAATATTCGCACCTTTTTAAGTGATCAAAATGAAAATTTACTAAAATTGATTGGTTAATTTTGTAGTTTAGCCAAAACTAATAAGAATAATATATTATATTCCTTAAAACCCTTCTCACCTCCATAAACCCCTTTTCGACAAAAGGGCTCGCTCCTCCTAAAAACCCGCTAAAAGATTTTAGTTTATTTTTCCCCTTCGCATGCAGAAAAGCCCAGTTTTGAAAGAGTAATTTGGTCGAGCACCTGGTGTTCAATGAAAGGCAGCAACAAAGCTACTGTTTTAACTCTTGCTGAGAAATGCAAGGTTTGATATTTTCCACTATTTTTCAAGCTACAAGTTTATTGCTTTACTCTAACTTTGCAATTACATATTTTTACCTTTTATTTTCTAATGTTGCAGAATATATTGGTTTCAAATTGGCAAGGTTATCTTAATACCATCAAAACTGATGCCCAAGGAAGGTACCCTTTTCATATCTCTTTACAAATATTGCTTTTTTTGCTTTCCTTTCATTTAATTCAATTGGGTATGTTTTGGATTTTGTTTTGGTTTTCGGGTTTTATCTATCAAAGCCTTTAGCTTTATGAAATCGTTGAAAATCCCAAAATGTTAGAAGAAAAGAGAGGAGTTTTAGTGGAAATAGTTTATGTTAGCTGAATCCTATTATTTATGTAACATGGACTCGATATATGATTTCTAGCACAATGATATTTAGTTTAAGTAATATAGTATTTGTTTTTATGGCATGAATTTGTTGGAAAATGGAAAAGAAGAGCTGGGAATCAAATTTGTTATAATGTTTGATTGCTTTTAATGATTGTTTTACAGCAAAGAGAATATATACACGTCGAAGGTTAAGTACATTATAAGGAAGGGGAATCCTCTTATCTGGGTACCAGAACATGAATTGCACAATGTGGTATGTTTCTTTTGCAGCTACGGCTCTACTTTCTTTGTTTCGTAGTTTTCTCTTATTATTCAAGTATCTTGTGGTCTCTTTGTTTCGATGTGAATGTGAGATAAGGTTATGTGTCCAACATGAGTATCTTCAATTTTTCCATGTATTTGAAAGCCGTATTCTCATGCCCATATACTGAATATGTGTGGGACATGGATGTCAGACATGAATACTTTAGGAAAATGAAGAGTCGGAGCAACATTGGACGCCGTTTAGGCAGGATATGAATCGAATAGCTCATAATCTTGTATTCTTCCTTTGGTTGGTGAACTATTTGGAGTAACTATTGTACCTATTCGTGTCAAATGTTGAACAGTTTAAGCATACATGTCTTTTCATTAAATGTTAGCCTTGTTTACCTATTTGTATAAAGTTCAAATTCCTTTCTGAAAACACTTGCGAATGTAAAACCTTTTCTTTTGGTTGAATCATCAAGCTCATTCTTGCCATCAACTGAGCTAAAATAATATTAATGTCGGATGCTCAAGAATAGGAGTTTAGACAAAAGTAGTAAAAATTTTCAAATAAAGGATTCAAACCCAGAATCTCTTACACACAAACACAACACTAAACCACTGAATAAGATTAACTTGTTAAAATTTTCGAAATCTTAATTCACAAATAGAGAGATAACCACTCTTGGTTTTACAACTTAATTTCTTCTAGCCCGGTTTTTGGGATGTTACGCTTTAATTGAAATAGAAAGCATTTTGATGTAGATGAATGAAATGGATACTAATGTGCTTAAATATGAAATGATTAGTTTGTAAGGTATAGCATGGATGGTTAATTGGTATATACTTGGTTGTCATTATTTGGTTTAATGACATTGTATTTGTGTAGGACCTGAATGAAGCCACTTATGTAATGGTTTAAAATCACTTGAATTGGGTACGGATGTGTATTTTGAAAAGAAAAAAGGTCAATGTCGTGATCATGGGTTCTCGATATCACAACATCGCTATCTTAGAGAGTGAAGTTGCAACAAGCTTATGCATGCCGTTGTGGCATGACATACTGAGATGACCACATTGCGATGAGAAGATGATGAAGTTGTGATGTTGGCCCAAAAATTTTTAAAACCTTACAATTTGGTCAAAATTCAAGTACGGACATATGAGAATTATTAAGCTTGTACAAACCTCGAAATTGTTTGTATATTATGACAAATGCTTGTTTTGATTGTATTTTAATGAATATCAACATAAATCAGATATGTCTATAATAGATGTTGCTTTGGTAACTAGTATAGCATTCTGTAGCTCAGACCCGACGATAGGGTCGAGCAAGAGATCTTACATTATCTCTTGTTTATATGTTTTTAAATGACTTGGGGATATATGTTTGTTATTGGAGATATTATGTTATCTATTATGCATAATGTAGGAGAATTAAAGCAATAGAATAAATCTTTACAAGCATTGAATTAAATAATTAATAACTAATTGAATTTAAATTAATTAACTATAATTAAAATAAATCTCAAGAAAACCATAAAATCTCAGCTAAGGTTGATAATCTTAAGCTATGTTGTATGTCTGGAAATTAACAATTAATGGTAGATTTAGGATACAAGCATGGTAGCCATTACTCTTATCTCGAGCAATCTCATCTTGTTTGCTACTTAAATCCATCAATGGCGCAATGATGGAATTTAGTATAATTAAATATTAATGACTTTTAAAAAAATATGGTCAAATTCTGGTTTTAATCCCTCGATTTAGTTTTATCCTTGAAGTTGATAAAATTTAGTCATGTATTTTTTAATAATGTCATTAATTAATTTAAATATCTAACAATGTTAATTATTTCAATTAAAATTCTGATTTAATTTTTTTCTTTGACTCATGTTGATATAGATTCTTTTGTGTTGAAAAAGATGTTATTAAGAAAAACAATTATATCAACATTTTACCTGGAATAGTTAAAATCAAATAGCATCAAGATAAACAAAAGGTTAAATCTTAAATTTGAGTATAGTTTAAGGACCAAAATAATAATTTAACTAAAAATAAATATATTATTTAGTATTTATTGACATTGAATTAAAGTCGTCAATGAAGATGATGTACATTGCGTTGACATAAATCTTGATAAGTTCGATAGGTGTTCTCAAAACACGAAAGAAAATAAACTCTCAAAATGTATAATTGATCAAAAGTTGTAAATTGTAAAATTTAACAGCTTACAAATGAATCCTATTTAACATTCGAAGATCTGAAGTTGGAAGTGCCGCTTAATGCTATAGAAGAGGTGCTCCACGATGATGAATGTCATGTAGTTGTGCCTCCACTACAGGTTTTGTAATCAGTCTTCTTAATTTTCTTCTTCTTATATTTTATATGAAAAGATAACTTTGACCTAAAAATAATATCTATTGCTTTTTTAAAAAAAATATGGGACATTTGGTGAGTTCTTCACTTATACTAACTAAGCAAGAAACTTAAATATTCGCACCTTTTTAAGTGATCAAAATGAAAATTTACTAAAATTGATTGGTTAATTTTGTAGTTTAGCCAAAACTAATAAGAATAATATATTATATTCCTTAAAACCCTTCTCACCTCCATAAACCCCTTTTCGACAAAAGGGCTCGCTCCTCCTAAAAACCCGCTAAAAGATTTTAGTTTATTTTTCCCCCTTCGCATGCAGAAAAGCCCAGTTTTGAAAGAGTAATTTGGTCGAGCACCTGGTGTTCAATGAAAGGCAGCAACAAAGCTACTGTTTTAACTCTTGCTGAGAAATGCAAGGTTTGATATTTTCCACTATTTTTCAAGCTACAAGTTTATTGCTTTACTCTAACTTTGCAATTACATATTTTTACCTTTTATTTTCTAATGTTGCAGAATATATTGGTTTCAAATTGGCAAGGTTATCTTAATACCATCAAAACTGATGCCCAAGGAAGGTACCCTTTTCATATCTCTTTACAAATATTGCTTTTTTTGCTTTCCTTTCATTTAATTCAATTGGGTATGTTTTGGATTTTGTTTTGGTTTTCGGGTTTTATCTATCAAAGCCTTTAGCTTTATGAAATCGTTGAAAATCCCAAAATGTTAGAAGAAAAGAGAGGAGTTTTAGTGGAAATAGTTTATGTTAGCTGAATCCTATTATTTATGTAACATGGACTCGATATATGATTTCTAGCACAATGATATTTAGTTTAAGTAATATAGTATTTGTTTTATGGCATGAATTTGTTGGAAAATGGAAAAGAAGAGCTGGGAATCAAATTTGTTATAATGTTTGATTGCTTTTAATGATTGTTTTACAGCAAAGAGAATATATACACGTCGAAGGTTAAGTACATTATAAGGAAGGGGAATCCTCTTATCTGGGTACCAGAACATGAATTGCACAATGTGGTATGTTTCTTTTGCAGCTACGGCTCTACTTTCTTTGTTTCGTAGTTTTCTCTTATTATTCAAGTATCTTGTGGTCTCTTTGTTTCGATGTGAATGTGAGATAAGGTTATGTGTCCAACATGAGTATCTTCAATTTTTTCCATGTATTTGGAAAGCCGTATTCTCATGCCCATATACGAATATGTGTGGGACATGGATGTCAGACATGAATACTTTAGGAAAATGAAGAGTCGGAGCAACATTGGACGCCGTTTAGGCAGGATATGAATCGAATAGCTCATAATCTTGTATTCTTCCTTTGGTTGGTGAACTATTTGGAGTAACTATTGTACCTATTCGTGTCAAATGTTGAACAGTTTAAGCATACATGTCTTTTTCATTAAATGTTAGCCTTGTTTACCTATTTGTATAAAGTTCAAATTCCTTTCTGAAAACACTTGCGAATGTAAAACCTTTTCTTTTGGTTTAAATTCGTTATTAGAACTTTGAGAAAATGGATGTTCACCATGTCAATTGAATTCTTAATTATTTCATTTTTTTACCTTTTTGTACACAGAACACTATAATTGATGAACGTGGTTCATTTTCTGTAGCCAGCCCCTACCCAGGGCCTCTTGGAAAATTACTCAAATCAATGAACAAGGTTGGTATCTAATTGAACTGCACAATTTGTCTTTTGGTAGTGTATACCTTGACATTTGTGTTGAGCAAGTATTTTGAATGTGACACAATGGTTTAATTTGCTATACTCCTATGTTGCAGTTTCCAGTTCGGGTCGCTCTAACCGGGGATGTTGTGCCTGTCAAAGATAAAAAGGTAACTATATTTTGAAAACCATCTCGGTCATAAGAATTTTGTACAGCTATGAGTAATATGCTCATGATTAGGCTGCCGCAAATCACCACACTACAAGGATGCAACCATGTCTGCATGTATATACTTAAATAAGATTAACTGTCGTTTGTGGAAATCTTCATGTTTTTAATTTATGTCAAGAGAAACAGGGTATGCTGGCCAAATCAACTATACTTCTCCCGGTTCAAGTAACTAAGTACACTATGTTCCTTGGCATGTAATATGAAAGCAACCAAGATAAGATTTTATGTCGATAAATTAGCTTAAAACCGAATATTTGCAAAAGATGGAGATTATTAATCATTACAAGCATTGAATTAAATAATTAATAACTAATTGAATTTAAATTAATTAACTATAATTAAAATAAATCTCAAGAAAACCATAAAATCTCAGCTAAGGTTGATAATCTTAAGCTATGTTGTATGTCTGAAATTAACAATTAATGGTAGATTTAGGATACAAGCATGGTAGCCATTACTCTTATCTCGAGCAATCTCATCTTGTTTGCTACTTAAATCCATCAATGGCGCAATGATGGAATTTAGTATAATTAAATATTAATGACTTTTAAAAAATATGGTCAAATTCTGGTTTTAATCCCTCGATTTAGTTTTATCCTTGAAGTTGATAAAATTTAGTCATGTATTTTTTAATAATGTCATTAATTAATTTAAATATCTAACAATGTTAATTATTTCAATTAAAATTCTGATTTAATTTTTTTCTTTGACTCATGTTGATATAGATTCTTTTGTGTTGAAAAAGATGTTATTAAGAAAACAATTATATCAACATTTTACCTGGAATAGTTAAAATCAAATAGCATCAAGATAAACAAAAGGTTAAATCTTAAATTTGAGTATAGTTTAAGGACCAAAATAATAATTTAACTAAAAATAAATATATTATTTAGTATTTATTGACATTGAATTAAAGTCGTCAATGAAGATGATGTACATTGCGTTGACATAAATCTTGATAAGTTCGATAGGTGTTCTCAAAACACGAAAGAAAATAAACTCTCAAAATGTATAATTGATCAAAAGTTGTAAATTGTAAAATTTAACAGCTTACAAATGAATCCTATTTAACATTCGAAGATCTGAAGTTGGAAGTGCCGCTTAATGCTATAGAAGAGGTGCTCCACGATGATGAATGTCATGTAGTTGTGCCTCCACTACAGGTTTTGTAATCAGTCTTCTTAATTTTCTTCTTCTTATATTTTATATGAAAAGATAACTTTGACCTAAAAATAATATCTATTGCTTTTTTAAAAAAAATATGGGACATTTGGTGAGTTCTTCACTTATACTAACTAAGCAAGAAACTTAAATATTCGCACCTTTTTTAAGTGATCAAAATGAAAATTTACTAAAATTGATTGGTTAATTTTGTAGTTTAGCCAAAACTAATAAGAATAATATATTATATTCCTTAAAAACCCTTCTCACCTCCATAAACCCCTTTTCGACAAAAGGGCTCGCTCCTCCTAAAAACCCGCTAAAAGATTTTAGTTTATTTTTCCCCCTTCGCATGCAGAAAAGCCCAGTTTTGAAAGAGTAATTTGGTCGAGCACCTGGTGTTCAATGAAAGGCAGCAACAAAGCTACTGTTTTAACTCTTGCTGAGAAATGCAAGGTTTGATATTTTCCACTATTTTTTCAAGCTACAAGTTTATTGCTTTACTCTAACTTTGCAATTACATATTTTTACCTTTTATTTTTCTAATGTTGCAGAATATATTGGTTTCAAATTGGCAAGGTTATCTTAATACCATCAAAACTGATGCCCAAGGAAGGTACCCTTTTCATATCTCTTTACAAATATTGCTTTTTTTTGCTTTCCCTTTCATTTAATTCAATTGGGTATGTTTTGGATTTTGTTTTGGTTTTCGGGTTTTATCTATCAAAGCCTTTAGCTTTATGAAATCGTTGAAAATCCCAAAATGTTAGAAGAAAAGAGAGGAGTTTTAGTGGAAATAGTTTATGTTAGCTGAATCCTATTATTTATGTAACATGGACTCGATATATGATTTCTAGCACAATGATATTTAGTTTAAGTAATATAGTATTTGTTTTATGGCATGAATTTGTTGGAAAATGGAAAAGAAGAGCTGGGAATCAAATTTGTTATAATGTTTGATTGCTTTTAATGATTGTTTTACAGCAAAGAGAATATATACGTCGAAGGTTAAGTACATTATAAGGAAGGGAATCCTCTTATCTGGGTACCAGAACATGAATTGCACAATGTGGTATGTTTCTTTTGCAGCTACGGCTCTACTTTCTTTGTTTCAGTAGTTTTCTCTTATTATTCAAGTATCTTGTGGTCTCTTTGTTTCGATGTGAATGTGAGATAAGGTTATGTGTCCAACATGAGTATCTTCAATTTTTCCATGTATTTGGAAAGCCGTATTCTCATGCCCATATCTGAATATGTGTGGGACATGGATGTCAGACATGAATACTTTAGGAAAATGAAGAGTCGGAGCAACATTGGACGCCGTTTAGGCAGGATATGAATCGAATAGCTCATAATCTTGTATTCTTCCTTTGGTTGGTGAACTATTTGGAGTAACTATTGTACCTATTCGTGTCAAATGTTGAACAGTTTAAGCATACATGTCTTTTTCATTAAATGTTAGCCTTGTTTACCTATTTGTATAAAGTTCAAATTCCTTTCTGAAAACACTTGCGAATGTAAAACCTTTTCTTTTGGTTTAAATTCGTTATTAGAACTTTGAGAAAATGGATGTTCACCATGTCAATTGAATTCTTAATTATTTCATTTTTTACCTTTTGTACACAGAACACTATAATTGATGAACGTGGTTCATTTTCTGTAGCCAGCCCTACCCAGGGCCTCTTGGAAAATTACTCAAATCAATGAACAAGGTTGGTATCTAATTGAACTGCACAATTTGTCTTTTGGTAGTGTATACCTTGACATTTGTGTTGAGCAAGTATTTTGAATGTGACACAATGGTTTAATTTGCTATACTCCTATGTTGCAGTTTCCAGTTCGAATCGCTCTAACCGGGATGTTGTGCC